>NW_028295778.1:3000000-3194000 GCF_964341445.2 Mesoplodon mirus | reverse complement strand
TCATCACTGTGCTCCATGACACCTGTCATCACAATGCTCCATGCCTTTGTCATCAAAATGCTACATGACCTTCTCATTACAATGCTCTATGCACTTGTCATCACAATACTCCATTACCATTGTCATCACTATCCTCCATGAACCTTGGGATCACATTGCTTCATGCCCTTGTCATCACAATGCTACATGCTCCTTGAAATCAAAATGATCCATGACCTCTGTCATCACAATGCTCCAAATACTTGTGATCACAGTGTTCCATAACACTTGTCATCACAACGCTCTATGATGCCTGTCATCACAATACTCCATGCCCTTTTCATCACAATGCTCCATGACCTTTGTCATCACAATTCTCAATACACTTGTCATCACAATGCTCCACGACACTTGTCTTCAGAATGCTCCTTGAACCCTGTCACGAAAAGGCTGCATGCATTTTTCATCACAAAGCCCCATGCCGTTTTCATCACAATGCTCCATGCCATTGTCATCAAAATACTCCACAAGGTTTTCATCAGAATGCTCCATGACCCTTGTCATCACAATTCTCCATGCACTTGTCAGCACAATGCTCCCTGAACCTTGTCATCACTATGCTCCAAGCCATTGTCATCACAATGCTCCATTACCTTTGTCATCAGAATCCTCCATGACACTTGTCATCACAATGCTCCATGCCATTGTCATCACAATGGGCCAATACATATGTCATCACAATGCTCCGTGACACCTCTTTTCACAATACTGCATGACCTGGTCATCACAATGCTCCATGCCCTTGTCATCACAATGCGCCATTCCAACTGTCATCACAATAATCCATGAAACTTATTAGACCAATGCTCCATGCCATTGTCATCACAATGCTCCAGGCCCTTGTTATCACAAAGTTCCAAGACCCCTGTAATCAGAATGCTCCATGCCCATTTTCATCAGTATGCTCCATGAGACTTGTCATCACAAGGCTCCATGGTTTTCTCATCACAATGCTTCAGGACCTTGTCATCACAATGCTTCACGACATTGTCATGAAAATTCTCATTTGCCCTTGTCATCATAATGCTCCAAGCCGTAGTCATCACAATGCTACATTATATTTGTCATTACAATCCTCAATTAAATTTGGCATCACAATGCTCCATGCCATTGTCATCGCAATGGACAATGACATATGTCATCACAATGCTCCCTGACACCTGTCTTCACAATACACCATGCCCTTGTCATCACAATGCTCCATGCCCTTGTCATCACAATGCACCAGGTCCACTGTCATCACAATCATCTATGAAACTTGTCAGACCAATGCTCCATGCCCCTGTCATCACAGTGCTCCATGCCCTTGTCATCACAATGCTCCATGACCTCTGTCATCACAATGCCCCGTGACTCCAGTCATCACAATGCTTCATAACGTTTGTCATCACAACGGTCCATGCCCGCATCATCACAAGGCTCTGTGACCATTTTAACCACAATGCTCCATGTACTTTTCATCACAATGCTCCGTGACCCTTGTCATCACAATGCTCCATGCCTTTGTCAGAACAATGCTCCATGAACTTTGTCGTCACAATGTGCCATGCACTTTTCATCACAATGATCCACAACCTTGTCATTGCTATGCTCCATAAACCTTGTAATCACAATGCTCCATGAACTTCTCATCCAAATGCTCTCTCACATGAGATATCACAATGTTCCACCACTAGTCATCACAATCCTCCCTCACCCCTGTTATCACAATTTTCCATGACCCCTGTCATCACAATGCTATATCCCCTTATCTGAACAATGTTCCATGACCCCTGACATCAAAATGTTCCATAACCCCTGTCATCAAAATGCTCCATGACCCTTTTCATCCCAAAGATCCATGAACCCTGGCATCACAATGTTCTATAACCCCTGTCATCAAAATGTTCCATTACACTTTTCATCAAATTGCTGCATGACCCTGTCATCAAAATGCTCCCTGCCCTTCTCATCACAATGCACCACACACTTGTCATCAAAATGCTCCATGACCATTGTCATCACAAAGCTCCATGGCCCTTGGCATCACAATGTTCCATGTCATTGTCATCACAATGCTCTATGAACCCTCTCATCACAGGACTCCATGCCCTTGTCATCACAAAGCACCATGACACTTGTCATCACAATGCTCGATGCCCTTCCCATCACAATGCTCCATGCATTTGTCATTACAATCCTCCATGACACATGTATCACAGTATTCCGGGCCCTTGTCATCACAATGCTCCATGACCACTCTCATCACAATAATCCATGAAACATTTCAGACCAATGCTCAATGCCCTTCTCATCACAATGCTCCATTATCTGTGTCATAACAATGCTTCATGACCCCTGCCATCACAATGTTCCACGGCCTTGTCATCACAAGGCTCCATGACAATTGTCATCACAATGCTCCAAAACCCCTGTAATCACAATGATCCATGCCCTTGTCATCACAAAGCTCCATGACGCATGTCATCAGAATGTTCCTTGGCCTTCTCCTCACAATGCTCCATGCCCTTGTCATCACAATGCTCCAAGACCGCTGTAATCACAATGCTCCATGCCCCTTATCATCAGAATTCTCCATGAGACTTGTCATGACAAGTCTCCATGGTCATCTCATCACAATGCTCCAGGAACTTGTCATCACCATGCTCCATTCCGTTGTTATCACAATGCTCCATGACCCCTGTCATCACAATACTCCATGAACATTTTCAGCCCACTGCTCCATGACCTTCTCATCACAATGCTCCATGAACAATATCATCACAATGCTCCATGACCACTGTCATCACAACATTCCATGACAGCTGACAACCCAATGATCTGGGACCTCTGTCATCATAATGCTCCAAGACCCCTGTAATCACAATGCCCCATGACACCTGTCATCACAATACTCCAGGAAAATTTTCAGCCCAATTCTCCATGACTCTTGTCATCACAATGATCCATGCCCTTGTCATCCTAATGCTCCATGACCCCTGTATTCTCAATGGTCCGTGACGCTTGTCATCACAGTGCTCCATGACACATGTCATCACAATGCTCTATGCCTTTCTCAGCACAAGGTTCCATGCCCTTTTCATCACAATGCTCCATGACCCCTGTCATCACAATGCTCCATGACTCCAGTCATCACAATTCTTCATAACATTTGTCATCACGATGGGCGATACCCACGTCATCACAAGGCTCTGTTACCTTTGTAACCACAATGCTCCATGAACTTTTCATCACAATGCTCCGTGACCCTTGTCATCACAATGCTCCATGCCTTTGTCAAAAAAAATGCTCCATGACCCTTGTCATCACAATGTGCCACGTACTTTTCATCCCAACGGTCCACAAATTTGTCATCACAATGCTCCATGAACCTTGTAATCACAATGCTCCATGCCCTTCTCATCACAATGCTGCATTACCCCTGTCATAACAATACTCCATGACCCCTGCCATCACAAATTTCTATGCCCTTGTCATCACAAAGCTCCATGACACGTCATCAGAATGTTCCATGTACTTCTCATCAAAATGCTCAATGCCATTGTCATCACAATGCTCCAAGACCCCTGTAATCACAATGCTCCATGCCCCTCTTCATCTCAATGCTCCATGAACCCTGTCATCACAATGCATCAGGCCAATCATCATAATGTTTCCGGCTATTGTCAGCACAATGAAATCAAAATTCTACATGACCCCTGTCATCACAGTACTCCATGAACATTTTCAGCCCAATGCTCCATGACACTTGTCATCACAAAGATCCATGCCCTTGACATCCCAATGCTCCATGACCCCTGTATTCACAATGCTCCGTGACGCTTGTCATCACAGTGCTCCATGAATCTTGTCATCACAATGCTCCATGCATTTGTCAGCAAAATGCTACATGACCTTGTCATTACAATGCTCTTTGCGCTTGTCATCACAATACTCCTTTACCACTGTCATCACAATCCTCCATGAAACTTGGAATCACATTGCTTCATGCCCTTGTCTTCACAATGCTCCCTGCTCCTTGAAATCATAATTATCCATGACCTCTGTCATCACAATGCTCCCAACACTTGTGATCACAATGTTCCGTAACAATTGTCATCACAAAACTCCATGATGCCTGTCATCACAATACTCCATGCCCTTTTCATCACAATGCTCATTGACGTTTGTCATCACAATTCCAATACACTTGTCATCACAATGCTCCCTTACATTGTCGTCAGAGTGCTCCTTGAAACCTGTCACCAAAAGGCTACATTCCTTTTTCATCACAATGCCCCATGCCATTTTCATCAAAATGCTCCATGCAGTTGTCATCAAAATACTCCACAACCTTGTCATCAGAATGCTGCATATCTCTTGTCATCACAATTATCCATGCACTTGTCAGCACAATGCTCCCTGACACTTGTAATCACAATGCTCCAAACCCTTGTCATCACAATGCTCCATTACCTTTGTCATTAGAATCCTCCATCACAATTGGCATCACAATGCTCCATGCCATTGTCATCACAATGGGCCATTACATATGTCATCACAATGCTCCCTGACACCTCTCTTCACAATACTGCATGCCCTTGTCATCACAATGCTCCATGCCCTTGTATCACAATGTTCCAATTCCCCTGTAATCAGAATCCTCCAGGCCCCATTTCATCAGTATGCTCCTTGAGATTTGTCATCACAAGCCTCCATGGTTTTCTCATCACAATGCTCCAGGACCTTGTCATCACAATGCTTCACGACATTGTCATGAAAATTCTCAATAGCCCTTGTCAACATAATGCTCCAAGCCCTAGTCATCACAATGCTCCATTATATTTGTCATCACATCCACCATTACATTTGGCATCACAATGCTCCATGCTCTTGTCATCGCAATGGACCATGACATAGGTCATCACAATGCTCCCTGACACCTGTCTTCACATTACTCCATGCCCTTGTCTTCACAATGCTCCATGCCCTAGTCATCACAATGCACCATGTCCACTGTCATCACAATAATCTATGAAACTTGTCAGACCAATGCTCCATGCCCCTGTCATCACAATGCTCCATGCCTTTGTCATCACAATGCTCCATGACCCCTGTCATCACAATGCTCCGTGACTCCAGTCATCACTATGCTTCATCACGTTTGTCATCACAATGGTCCATGCACGCGTCATCACAAGGCTCTGTTACCTTTGTAACCCCAATGCTCCATGAACTTTTCATCACAATGCTCCGTGACGCTTGTCATCACAATGCTCCATGCCTTTGTCAAAACAATGCTCCATGACCTTTGACATCACAATGTGCCATGCACTTTTCATCACAATGATCCACAACCTTGTCATCGCTATGATCCATAAACCTTGTAATCACAATGCTCCATGCACTTCTCATCCAAATGCTCTCTCACATGAGATATCAAAATGTTCCATCACTAGTCATCACAATCCTCGCTCAACCCTGTTATCACAATGATCCTTGACCCCTGTCATCACAATGCTACATCCCCTTATCTGCACAATATTCTATGACCCCTGACATCACAATGTTCCATAACCCCTGTCTTCAAAATGCTCCATGACCCTTTTCATCGCAAAGCTCCATGATCCCTGGCAACACAATGTTCTATAACCCATGTCATCAAAATATTCCATTACACTTTTCATCAAATTGCTGCATGACCCTGTCAACAAAATGCTCCCTGCCCTTCCCTTCACAATGCACAACACACTTGTCATCAAAATGCTCCATGACTTTTGTCATCACAAAGCTCCATGACACTTGGCATCACAATGCTTCATGTCATTGTCATCACAATGATCCTTGAACCATCTCATCACATTGCTCCATGCCCTTGTCATCAAAAGTTCCATGACACTTGTCATCACAATGCTCGATGCTGTTCTCATCACAATTCTCCATGCCCTTGTCATTACAATCCTCCATGACCCATGTATCACAGTGTACCGTGCCCTTGTCATCACAATGCTCCATGCCCACTCTCATCACAATAATCCATGAAACATTTCAGACCAATGTTCAATGCCCTTCTCATCACAATGCTCCATTACCTATGTCATAAAAATGCTCCATGACCCCTGCCATCAAAATGTTCCACGGGCTTGTCATCACAAGGCTCCATGGCCCTTGTCATCACAATGCTCCAAAACCCCTGTAATCACAATGCTCCATGTCCTTGTCATCACAATGCTTCATGACATTTGTCATCACAATTCTCAATACACTTGTCATCACAATGCTTCCTGACACTTGTCGTCAGAATGCTCCTTGAACACTGTCACGAAAAGGCTCCATGACTTTTTCATCACAAAGCCCCATGCCGTTTTCATGACAATGCTCCATGCCATTGTCATCAAAATACTCCACAAGCTTGTCATCAGAATGCTCCATGACTCTTGCCATCACAATTCTCCATGCACTTGTCAGCACAATGCTCCCTGAACATTGTCATCACTATGCTCCAAGCCATTGTCATCAAAATGCTCCATTACCTTTGTCATCAGAATCATCCATGACAATTTGCATCACAATGCTCCATGCCATTGTCATCACAATGGGCCAATACATATGTCATCACAATGCTCCCTGACACCTGTCTTCACAATACTGCATGGCCTGGTCATCACAATGCTCCATGCCGTTGTCATCACAATGCGCCATTCTAACTGTCATCACAATAATCCATGAAACTTATTAGACCAGTGTTCCATGCCCTTGTCATCACAATGCTCCATTACCACTGTCATCACAATGCTCCAAGACACCTGTAATCACAAAGCTACATGCCCTTGTCATCACAAAGCTCCATGACGCATGTCATCAGAATGTTCCATGCCCTTCTCCACACAATGCTCCATGCCCTTGTCATCACAATGCTCCAAGACCCATGTAATCACAATGCTCCATGCCCCTTTTCATCAGAATGCTCCATGAGACTTGTCATCACAAGTCTCCATGGTCATCTCATCACAATGCTCCAGGACCTTGTTATCACCATGCTCCATTCCCTAGTGATCACAATGCTCCATGACCCCTGTCATCACAATACTCCATGAACATTTTCAGCCCAATGCCCCATGACCTTCTCATCACAATGCTCCAAGACCAATATCATCACAATGCTCCATGATCACTGTCATCACAACACTCAATGACACCTGACAACACAATGATCTGGGACTCTTGTCATCACAATGCTCCATTCCCTAGTCATCACTATGCTCCATGACCCCTGTCATCACAATACTCCAGGAACATTTTCAGCCCAATTCTCCATGACACTTGTCATCACAATGATCCATGCACTTGTCATCCTAATGCTCCAAGACCCCTGTATTCACAATGCTCCGTGACGATTGTCATCACAGTGCTCCATGACACATGTCATCACAATGCTGTATGCCATTCTCAGCACAATGCTCCATGCCCTTTTCATCACAATGCTCCATGACCCCTGTCATCACAATGCTCCGTGACTCCAGTCATCACAATTCTTCATAACATTTGTCATCACAATGGTCGATACCCATGTCATCACAAGGCTCTGTGACTTTTATAAACACAATGCTCCATGAACTTTTCATCACAATGCTCCTTGACCCTTGTCATCACAATGCTCCATGCCTTTGTCAGAAAAATGCTCCATGACCCATGTCATCACAATGTGCGACACGCTTTTCATCCCAACTGTCCACAAATTTGTCATCACAATGCTCCATAAAACTTGAAATCACAATGCTCCATTCCCTTCTCATCACAATGCTCCATTACCCCGGTCATAACAATGCTCCATTACCACTGCCATCACAATGATCCACGGCCTTGTCTTCACAAGGCTCCATGACACTTGTCATCACAATGCTCCAAGACTCCTGTAAGCACAATGATCCATGCCCTTGTCATCACAAAGCTCCATGACACATGTCATCAGAATGTTCCATGTCCTTCTCCACACAATGCTCCATGCCCTTGTCATCAAAATGCTCCAAGACCCCTGTAAAAACAATGCTCCATGCCCCTTTTCATCTCAATGCTCCATGAACCCTCTCATCACAATGCATCATGCCAATCATCATAATGCTTCCGGCTATTGTCAGCACAATGAAATCAAAATTCTCCATGACCTCTGTCATCACAATGCTCCATGACCCCTGTAATCACAATACTCCATGAACCTTGTCATCACAATGATCTTTGCCCTTGTCATTCCAATGCTCCATGACCCCTGTTTTCACAATGCTCCGAGATGCTTGTTATCACAGTGCGCCATGACACCTGTCATCACAATGCTCCATGCCTTTGTCAGCAAAATGCTACATGACCTTGTCATTATAATGCTCAATGTGCTTGTCATCACAATACTCCATTACCGTTGTCATCACAATCCTCTATGAACCTTGGGATCACATTGCTTCATGCCCTTGTCATGTCATCACAATGCTCCATGCTCCTTGAAATCAAAATGATCCATGACCTCTGTCATCACAATGCTCCAAACCCTTGTGATCACAATGTTCCATAACACTTGTCATCACAACGCTCCATGATGCCTGTCATCACAATACTCCATGCCCTTTTCATCACAATGCTCCATGACCTTTGTCATCACAATTCTCAATACACATGTCATCGCAATGCTCCCTGACACTTGTCATCAGAATGCTCCTTGAACCCTGTCACGAAAAGGCTCCATGCATTTTTCATCAGTATGCCCCATGCCGTTTTCATCACAATGCTCCATGCCATTGCCATCAAAATACTCCTCAGGCTTGTCATCAGAATGCTCCAGGACCCTTGTCATCACAATTCTCCATGCACTTGTCAGCACAATGCTCCCTGACCCTTGTCATCACAATGCTCCAAGCCATTGTCATCACAATGCTCCATTACCTTTGTCATCAGAATCCTCCATGACACTTGGCATCACAATGCTCCATGCCATTGTCATCACAATGGGCCATTACATATGTCATCACAATCCTCCCTGACACCTGTCTTCCGAATACTGCATGACCTGGTCATCACAATGCTCCATGCCGTTGTCATCACAATGCGCCATTCCAACTGTCATCGCAATAATCCATGAAACTTATTAGACCAATATTCCATGACCTTGTCATCACAATACTCCATGCCCTTGTTATCACAATGCTCCATGACCCCTGTCATCACAATGCTCCGTGACTCCAGTTATCACAATGCTTCATGACCTTTGTCATCACAATGGTCCATGACCTCGTCATCAACAGTCTCTGTGACCTTTCTAACCACAATGCTCCATGAACTTTTCATCACAATGCTCTTTGACCTTTGTCATCACAATGCTCTATGCCTTTCTCAGCACAATGCTCCATGACCCTTGTCATCACAATGCTCCATGCGCTTGTCAGCACAATGCTCCATGACACATGTCATCCCAATGCACCATGTGCTTGTCATCACAGTGCTCCAAAATCTTGACATCACAATGGTCCATGAACCTTTTCATCACAATGCTCCATGGACTTCTCACCAAAATGCTCTCTCACCACTGATGTCACAATGTTACATCAATATTCGTCACAATATTCCCTCACCACTGTAATCAAAATGTGCCATGACTCCTGTCATCACAATGCTACATGCACTTATCATCACAATGTTCGATGACCCCTGGCATCACAATGTTCCATAACCACTGTCATCAAAATGTTCCTTGACACTTTTCATCAAATTGCTCCATGACCCTGTCATCACAATGCTCCCTACCATTCTCATCACAATGCACAACGCCCTTGTCATCAAAATGTTCCATGACCTTTGTCATCACAAAGATCCATAACCCTTGTCATCACAATGCTCGATGGCATTGTCATCACAATGCTTCATTAAGGTTCTCGTCACATTGCTTCATGTCCTTGTCATCACAAACCTCCATGACACATATCATCAGAATGCTCCGTGGCCTTCTCATCAAAATGCTCCTTGCCCTGCCATCACAATGCTCCATTATCCCTGTCATACCCATGATCCATGACCCCTGCCATCACGATGTTCCATGGCCTTGTCATAACAAGGCTCCATGACCCTTCTCATCAAAATGCTCCAAGAACCCTGTAACCACAATGATCCATGCCCATTTTCAGCTCAATGTTTCATGAACCCTGTCATCACAATGCACCATGACCATCATCATAATGCTTCATGCTATTGTCATCACAATGAAATCAAAATGCTCCATGATCTCTGTCATAACAATGCCCCAAACGCTTGTGATCACAAAATTCCAAAACACTTGTCATCACAATGCACCATGACGCTCGTCATCACAATTATCCATGGTCTTCTCATCACAATGCTCCATGACCTTTGTCATCACGATGCTCAATACACTTGTCATCAAAATGCTCCCTGACACTTGTTGTCTGTATGCTCCTTGAACCCTGTCATGACAAGGCTCCATGCTTTTTCATCACAATGCTCCAAGACCCATGTAATCACAATGCTCCATGCCTTTGTCATCACAATGCTAAAGGACACATGTGTTCAGAATGCTCTTGGCCTTCTCCTCACAATGCTCCATGCACATGTCATCACAATGTTCCAAGACGCCTGTAATCACAATGGTCCATGTCCATTTTCATCAGTATGCTCCATGAGATTTGTCATCACAAGGCTCCATGTTTTTCTCATCACAATGCTCCAGGACATTGTCATCACAATGCTTCACGACATTGTCCTGAAAATTCTCAATGGCCCTTGTCATCATAATGCCCCAAGCCCTAGTCATCACAGTGCTCCATTATATTTGTCAACACAATCCTCCATTAAATTTGGCATCACAAGGCTCCCTGCTATTGCCATCGCAATGGACCATGACATATGTCATCACAATGCTCCCTGACACCTGTCTTCACAATACTCCATGACCTTCTCATCACAATGATCCATGCCCTTGTCATCACAATGCACCATGTCCACTGTCCTCACAATAATCTATGAAAGTTGTCAGACGAATGCTCCATGCCCTTGTCATCACAATGCTCCATGCCCTTGTCATCACAATGCACCATGACCCCAGTCATCACAATGCTCCTTGACTCAAGTCATCACAATGCTTCATAACATTTGTCATCACAATGCTCCATGCCCGCGTCATCACAAGGCTTTGTGTCGTTTGTAACCACAGTGCTCCATGAACATTTCATCACAATACTCCGTGATCCTTGTCATCACAATGTTCCATGTCTTTGTCAAAAAAACGCTCCATGACCCTTTTCATCACAATTTGCCACGCACTTTTCATCACAATGGTCCACAATTTTCTCATTGCAATGCTCCATAAAACATGTAATCACAATGCTCCATGCCCTTCTCATCACAATGCTCAATTACACCTGTCATAACAGTGCTCCATGACGCCATCCATCACGATGTTCCATGGCCTTGTAATCACAAGGCTCCATGACACTTGTCATCACAATGCTCCAAGACCCCTGTAATCACAAAGCACCATGACACATGTTATCAGAATGTTCCATGGCCTTCTCATTAAATGCTCCATGCCCTTGTCATCACAGTGCTCCAAGACACCTGCAATCACAATGCTCCATGCCCCTTTTCATCTCCATGCTCATGAACCCTGTCATCACAATGCATCATGCCCATCATCATATTGCTTCTGGCTATTGTCAGCACAATGAAATCAAAACTCTCCTTGACCTCTGTCATCACAATGATCCATGACCCCTGTCATCACAATACTCCATGAACATTTTCAGCCCACTGCTCCATGACACTTGTCATCAAAATGATCCATGCCCTTGTCATCCCAATGCCCCATGACCCCTGTATTCACAATGCTCTGTGACGCTTGTCATCACAGTGCTCCATGACACCTGTCATCACAATGCTCCATGATTTTGTCAGCAAAATGCTACATGACATTGTCATTACAATGCTCTATGTGCTTGTCATCAAAATACTCCTTTTCCATTGTCATCACAATCCTCCATGAACCTTGGGATCACATTGCTTCATGCCCTTGTCATCACAATGCTCCATGCTCCTTGAAATCAAAAAGATCCATGACCTCTGTCATCACAATGCTCCAAACCATTGTGATCCCAAAGTTCCATAACACTTGTCATCACAACGCTCCATGATGCCTGTCATCACAATATTCCATGCCCTTTTCATCACAATGCTCCATGACATTAGTCATCACAATGCTCAGTACACTTGTCATCAAAATGCTCCCTGACACTTGTCATCAGAATGCTCCTTGAACCCTGTCACGAAAAGGCTCCATGCCATTTTCATCACAATGCCCCATGCCGTTTTCATAACAATGCTCCGTGACCATTGTCATCAAAATGCTGCATGCCTTTGTTTGAAAAATGTTCCATGACCCTTCTCATCGCAATGTGCCAATCGCTTTTCATCACAACGGTCCAGAAACTTGTCATTGCAATGCTCCATAAACCTTGTAATCACAATGCTCCATACACTTCTCATCAAAATGCTCTCTCACCAGAGATATCACAGTGTTTCATCACTAGTCGTCACAATACTCCCTCACCCCAGTAATCACAATGTCCCATGACCCCTGTCATCACAATGCTACATCCCCTTATCATCACAATGTTCCATGACCCATGACATCACAATGTTCTATAGCCCCTGTCATTAAAATGTTCCAATACAATTTCCATCAAATTGCTGCATGACCCTGGCATCAAAATACTCCCTGCCATTCTCATCACAATGCACCATGCACTTGTCATCAAAATGCTCCATGACCTTTGCCATCACAAAGCTCCATGACCCCTGGCATCACAGTGCTCGATATCATTGTCATCACAATGCTCCATGAACCCTCTCATCACATTTCTCCATGCCCTTGTCATCACAAAGCTCCACGACACTTGTAATCACAATGCTCGATGCCCTTCTCATCACAATGCCCCATGCCCTTGTCATTAGAATCCTCCATGACCCATGTATCACAGTGTTCCATGCCCTTATCATCACAATGCTCTATGCCCACTCTCATCACAATAATCCATGAAACATTTCAGACCAATGCTCCATGCCCTTCTCATCACAATGCTCCTTTACCTCTGTCATAACTATGCTCCATGACACCTGCCAACACAATGTTCCACGGCATTGTCATCACAAGGCTCCATGACACTTGTCATCACAATGCTCCACGACCCATCTAATCAAAATGCTCCATGCCCTTGTCATCAAAAAGCTACATGACGCATGTCATCAGAATGTTCCATGGCCCTGTCATCAAAATTCTCCATGCCCTTGTCATCACAATGCTCCAAGACCCTTGTAATCAAAATGCTCCATGCGACTTTTCATCTCAATGCTCCATGAACCCTGTCATCACAATGGACGATGCCCATCATCATAATGCTTCAGGCTATTGTCATCACAATGAAATCAAAATGCTCCATGACCTCTGTCATCACAATGCTCCAAACCCTGGTGATCACAATGTTCCATAACACTTATCATCACAACACCCCTTGACGCTCATCATCACAATTATCCATGGTCTTCTCATCACAATGCTCCATGACCTTTGTCATCACAATGCTTAATACACTTGTTATCACAATGCTCCATGCCCTTGTCATCACAATGCTCAATGATGCATGTCATCAGAATGCTCCATGGCCAACTCATCAAAATGCTCCGTGCCCTTGTCATCACAATGCTCCAAGACCCCTGTAATGACAATGCTCCATGTCCCTTTTCATCAAAATGCTCCATGAGACTTGTCATCACAAGTCTCCATTGTCTTCTCATCAAAGTGCTCAAGGAACTTGTCATCAAAATGCTCCATGATCCCTGTCATCACAATACTCCATGAACATTTTCAGCCCAATGCTCCATGACCCTTGTCATCAAAATCATCCATGCCCTTGTCATCCCAATGCTCCATGACCCCTGTATTCACAATGCTCCGTGACGCTTGTCATCACAGGGCTCCATGACACCTTTCATCACAATGCTCCATGCCTTTGTCAGCAAAATACTACCTGACCTTGTCATTGCAATGCTCTATGCGCTTGTCATCACAATACTCCATTCCCATTGTCATCACAGTCCTCCATGAACCTTGGGGTCACATTGCTTCATGCCCTTGTCATCACAATGCTCCATGCACGTTGAAATCTAAATGATCCATGACCTCTGTCATCACAATGCTCCAAACCCTTTTGATCACAATGTTCCATAGCACTTGTCATCACAACGCTCTAAGATGCTTGTCATCACATTACTCCATGCCTTTTTCATCACAATGCTCCATGACCTTTGTCATCACAATTCTTAATACACTTGTCATCACAATGCTCCCTGACATTTGTCATCAGAATGCTCCTTGAACCCTTTCATGAAAATGTTCCATGCCTTTTTCATCACAATGCCCATGCCATATTCATCACAATGATCCATGCCATTGTCATCAAAATACTCCACAAGCTTGTCATCAGAATGCTCCATGACGCTTGTCATCACAATTCTCCATGCACTTGTCAGCACAATGCTCCCTTACCCTTGTCATCACAATGCTCCAAGCCATTGTAATCACAATGCTCCATTTCCATTGTCATCAGAATCCTCCATGACACTTGGCATCACAATGCTGCATGCCATTGTCATCACAATGGGCCATTACATATGTCATCACAATGCTCCCTGACACCTGTCTTCACAATACTGCATGACCTGTTCATCACAATGCTCCATGCCCTTGTCGTCACAATGCGCCTTTCCAACTGTCATCGCAATAATCCATGAAACATATTAGACCAATGTTCCCTGCCCTTGTCATCACAATGCTCCATGCCCTTGTTATCACAATGCTCCATGACCCCTGTCATCACAATGCTCCATGAATCGATTCATCACAATGCTTCATGACCTTTGTCATCACAATGGTCCATGCCCTCGTCATCCACTGTATCTGTGACATATTTAACCACATTGCTCCATGAAATTTTCATCACAATGCTCTTTGACCCTTGTCATCACAATGTTCTATGCCTTCCTCAGCATAATGCTCCATGACCCTTGTCATCACAATGCTCCATGTGCTTGTCAGCACAATGCACCATGACCCATGTCATCACAATGCACCCTGCGCTTGTCATCACAGTGCTCCACAATCTTGTCACCACAATGCTCCATAAAACTTGTCATCACAATTCTCCATGCACTTCTCATCAAAATGCTCTCTCACCACAGTTATCACAATGTTACATCACTATTCATCACAATACTCCCTCACCACTGTCATCACAATGTTCCATGACTCCTGTCTTTGCAATGCTACATGCACTTATCATCACAAAGTTCGATGACCCCTGACATCACAATGTTCCATAACCACTGTCATCAAAATATTCCATGACCCTTTTCATCAAATTGCTCTATGACCCTGTCATCACAATGCTCCCTGCCCTTCTCATCACATTGCACCACCCCTTGTCATCAAATTGCTCCATGACATTTGTCATCACAAAGCTCCATGACCCTTGGCATCTCAATGCTCCATGCCATTGTCATCACAATGCTCCATGAACCCTCTAATCACAATGCTTCATGCCCCTTTGCATCTCAATGCTCCATGAACCCTGCCATCAAAATGCACCATGACCATCATCATAATGCTTCAGGCTTTTGTCATCACAATGAAATCAAAATATTCGATCATCTGTCTCATCACAATGCTCCAAATCCTTGTGATCACAATGTTCTATAACACTTATCATCACAACGCCCCATGACGCTCATCATCACAATTATCCATGCTCTTCTCATCACAGTGCTCCATGACCTTTGTCATCACAATGCTCTATAAACTTGTCATCACAATGCTCCCTGACATTTGTCATCAGTATGCCTCTGGAACCCTGTCATGACAAGGCTCCATACCATTTTCATAACAATGATCCATGCCAATTTCATCACAATGCTCCAAGACACCAGTAATCACAGTGCTCCATGCCCTTGTCATCACAATGCTCCAAGACCACTGTAATCACAATACTCCATGCCCCTTTTCATCAGAATGCTCCATGAGACTTGTTATTACAAGGCTCCATTGTCTTCTCATCACAATGCTCCAGGAACTTTTCATCACAGTGCTCCATTCCCTTGTCATCACAATGCTCCATGACCTCAGTCCTCACAATACTTCCTGAACATTTTCAGTCCAATTCTCCAGGAACTTCTCATCACAATGCTTCATGATCCCTATCATCACAATGCTCCATGACCACTGTCATCAAAACGCTCCATGACCCCTGACAACACAGTAATCCGGGACTCTAGTCATCACAATGCTCCATTCCCTAGTCATCACAATGCTCCATGACCACTGTCATCACAACACTCCATGTCACCTGAGAACACAATGATTCGGGACTCTTGTCATCACAATGCTCCATTCCCTAGTCATCACAATGCTCCATGACCCATGTCATCAAAATCTCCATGAATATTTTCAGCCCAGTGCTCCAAGACCCTTGTCATCACAATGATCCATGCCCTTGTCATCCCAATGCTCCATGACCCCTGTATTCACAATGCTCCGTGACGCTTGTCATCACAGTGCTCCATGACACATGTCATCACAATGCTCCATGCCTTTGTCAGCAAAATGCTACATGACCTTGTCATTACAATGGTCTCTGCGCTTGTCATCACAATACTCCATTTCCATTGTCATCACAATCCTCCATGAACCTTGGGATCAGGATGTTTCATGCCCTTGTCATCATAATGCTCCATGCTCCTTGAAATCAAAATGATCCATGACCTCTGTCATCACAATGCTCCAAACCCTTGTGATCACAGTGTTCCATAACACTTATCATCACAACGCTCCATGATGCCTGTCATCACAATACTCCATGCCCTTTTCATTGCAATGCTCCATGACCTTTGTCATCACAATTCTCAATACACTTGTCATCAAAATGCTCCCTGACACTTGTCATCAGAATGCTCCTTGAATCCTGTCACGAAAAGGCTCCATGCCCCTTTCATCACAACTCCCCATGCCATTTTCATCACAATGCGCCATTCCATGGTCATCAAAATAGTCCACAAGCTTGTCATCAGAATGCTCCATGCCATTGTCATCACAATTCTCCATGCACTTGTCAGCACAATGCTCCCTGACACTTGTCATCACAATGCTCCAAGCCATTGTCATCACAATGCTCCATTACCTTTCTCATCAGAATCCTCCATGACAATAGGCATCACAATGCTCCATGCCATTGTCATCACAATGGGCCATTACATATGTCATCACAATGCTCCCTGACACCTGTCTTCACAATACTGCATGACCTGGTCTTCACAATGCTCCATGCCCTTGTCATCACAGTGCGCCATTCCAAATGTCATCGCAATAATCCATGAAACTTTAGACCAATGTTCCATGCCCTTGTCATCACAATGCTCCTTGCCCTTGTTATAACAATGCTCCATGACCCCTGTCATCACAACGCTCTGTGACTCCAGTCATCACAATGCTTCATGACCTTTTTCATCACAATGGTTTATGCCCTCGCCATCAACAGTCTCTGTGACCTTTTTAACTACAATGCTCCTTGAACTTTTCACCACAATGCTCTTTGACCCTTGTCATCACAATGCTCTATGCCTTTCTCAGCACAATGCTCCATGACGCTTGTCATCACAATGCTCCATGCGCTTGTCAGCACAATGCTCCATGACACATGTCATCACAATTCTCCATGACCCTTGTCATCACAATGCTCCGTGACTCCAGTCATCTCAAAGCTTCATAACGTTTGTCATCACAATGGTCCATCCCCGCGTGATTACAAGGCTCTGTGACCTTTGAAACCACAATGCTCTATGAACTTTTCATCACAATTCTCTGTGACCCTTGTCATCACAATGCTCCATGTCTTTGTCAGATCAATGCTCCATGACCATTGTCTTCAAAATGTGCCACGTGCATTTCATCACAATGGTCCACAACCTTGTCAATGCAGTGCTCCATAAATCTTTTAATCACAATGGTCCATGCACTTCTCATCAAAGTGCTCTCTCACCAGAGATATCACAGTGTTCTATCACTAGTCATCACAATTCTCCCTCACCCCTGTAATCACAATGTTCCATGGACCTGTCATCACACTGCTACATCCCCTTATCATCACAATGTTCCATGACCCCTGTCAGCAAAATGCTCCATGACCCTTTTCATCCCAAAGCTCAAAGACGCCTGACATCACAATGTTCTATAACACCTGCAATCAAAATGTTCCATTACACTATTCATCAAATTGCTGCATGACCCGGTCATCAAAATGCTCACTGCCCTTCTCATCACAATGCACCATGCCCTTGTCATCAAAATGCTCCATGACTTGTCATCACAAAGCTCCATGACCCTTGGCCTCACAATGCTCCATGTCATTGTCATCACAGTGATCCATGAACCCTCTCATCACATTGCTCAATGCCCTTGTCATCACAAAGCTCCATGACACTTGTCATCACAATGCTCGATGCCCTTCTCATCTCAATGGTGCAAACCCTTTGCATTACAATCCTGCATGACCCATGTAACATAGTGTTCCGTACCCTTGTCATCACAATGCTCCATGCAAACTCTCATCACAATAATCCATGAAATATTTCAGAACAATGTTCCATGCCGTTCTCATCACCATGCTCCATTACCTCTGTCATAACAATGCACCATGAAACCTCTCATCACAATGTTCCACGGCCTAGTCATCACAAGGTTCTATGATACTTGTCATCACAATGCTGAAGACCCCTGTAATCACAATGCTCCATGCCCATGTCATCACAAAGCTCCATGACGCAGGTCATCAGAAAGTTCCATGGCCTTCTCATCACAATGCTCCATGCCCTTGTCATCACAATGCTCCAAGACCCCTGTAAAGACAATGCTCCATGTCCCTTTTCATCTCAATGATCCATGAAACCTGTCATCACAATGCACCATGCCCATCATCATAATGCTTCAGGCTATTGTCATCACAATGAAATCAATATTCTCCATGACCTCTGTCATCTTAATGCTCCAAACCCTTGTGATCAGAATGTTCCATAACACTTATCATCACAACACGCCATGACACTCATCATCACAATTATCCATGGTCTTCTCATCACAATGCTCCATGACCTTTGTCATCACAATGCTCAATACACTTATCATCACAATGCTCCCTGGCACTTGTCGTCAGTATGCTCCTTGAAACCTGTCATGACAAGGATCCATGCCTTTTTCATCCCAATGATCCATGCCCTTTTCATCACAATGCTCCAAGATCCCTGTAATCACAATGCTCCATGCCCTTGTCATCACAAAACTCCATGACGCATATCATCAGAATGCTCCATGACATTCTCATCACAATGCTCCATGCCCTAGTCATCACAATGCTCCAAGACCCCTGTAATCACAATGCTCCATGCCCCTTTTCATCAGAATGCTCCATGAGACTTGTCATCACAAGTCTCCATGCTCTTCTCATCACTATGCTCCAGGACCTTGTCATCACCATGCTCCATTCCCTTGTCATCACAATGCACCATGACCTCTGTCATCACAATAAATCATGAATATTTTCAGCCCAATGCTCCACGATCTACACATCACAATGCTCCATGGCCAATATCATCACAATGTTCCATGACCACTGACATCACAATGCTCCAAACCCTTGTGATCACAATGTTCCATAACACTTGTCATCACAACGCTCCATGATGTCTGTCATCACAATACTCCATGCCCTTTTCATCACAATGCTCCATGACTTTTGTCATAACAATTCTCAATACACTTGTCATCACAATGCTTCCTGACAGTTGTGATCAGTATGCTCCTTGAAATCTGTCACGAAAAGGCTCCATGCCTTTTTCGTCGCAATGCCCCATGCCGTTTTCATTACAATGTTCCATGCCATTGTCATCAAAATACTCCACAAATTTGTCATCAGAATGCTCCATGACCTTTGACATCTCAATGCTCCATGAACTTTTCATAACAATGCTCTTTGATCCTTGTCATCACAATTCTCTATGCCTTTCTCAGCACAATGCTCCATGACCCTTGTCATCACAATGCTCCATGCGCTTGTCAGCACAATGCTCCATGAAACATGTCATCACAATGCACCATGCGCTTATCATCACAGTGCTCCACAATCTTGTCATCACAATGCTCCATAAAATTTGTCATCACAATGCTCCATGCACTTCTCATCCAAATGCTCTCTCACCACTGATATCACAATGCTACATCACTATTTGTCACAATACTCCCTCACCCCTGTCATCACAATGATCCATGACTCCTGTTATCACGATGCTACGTGCACTTATCATCACAATGTTCGATGACCCATAACATCACAAAGTTCCATAACACCTGTCATCAAAATGCTCCATGACCCTTTTCATCCTAAAGCTCCATGACCGCTGGCATCACAATGTTCTATAACCCATGTCATCAAAATGTTCCATTACACTTTTCATCAAATTACTGCATGAACCCGTCATCAAAAGGCTCCCTGCCCATCTCATCACAATGCACCACACCCTTGTCATCAAAATGGTCAATGACCTTTGTCATCACAAAGCTCCATGACCCTTGGCATCACAATGCTCCATGTCATTGTCATCACAAGCTCCATGAACCCTCTCATCACATTGCTCCATGCCCTTGTCATCACAAAGCTCCATGACACTTGTCATCACAATGCTCGATGCACTTCTCATCACAATGCTCCATGCCCTTGTCATTACAAACCCCCATGACCCATGTATCACCATATACGGTGCCCTTGTCATCACAATGCTCCATGCCCACTCTCATCACAATAATCCATGAAACATTTCAGACCAATGCTCAATGCCCTTCTCATCACAATGCTCCATTACCTCTGTCATAACAATGCTCCATGACCCCTGCCATCACAGTGTTCCACGGCCTTGACATCACAAGGCTCCATGACCCTTGTCATCACAATGCTCCAAGATACCTCTAATCACAATTCTACAAGCCCTTGTCATCACAGAGCTCCATGAAGAATGTCATCAGAATGTTTCATGGGCTTCTCCTCACAGTGCTCAATGCCCTTGTCATCACAATGCTCCAAGACCCCAGTAATCACAATGCTCCATGCACCTTTTAATCAGAATGCTCCATGAGACATGTCATCACAAGTCTCCATGGTCTTCTCATCACAATGCTACAGGAAATTGTCATCACCATGCTCCATTCCCTTGTCATCACAATCCTCCATGACCCCTGTCATCACAATACTCCATGAATATTTTCAGCCCAATGCTCCATGACATTCTCATCACAATGCTCCATGACCAATATCATCACAATGCTCCATGACCCCTGTCATCACTACACTCCATGACACCTGACAACACAATGATCCGGGACTCTTGTCATCACAATTCTCCAAGACCCCTGTAATCACAATGTTCCATGTCCCCTGTCATCACAATACTCCATGAACATTTTCAGCCAAATTCTCCATGACACTTGTCATCACAATGATCCATGCCCTTGTCATCCCTATGCTCCATGACCCCTGTATTCACAATGATCCGTGACGCTTGTCATCACAGTGCTCCATGACACCTGTCATCACAATGCTCCATGTCTTTGTCAGCAAAATGCTACATGACCTTGTCATTACAATGTTCTATGCGCTTGTCATCACAATACTCCATTACAATTGTCATCACAATCCTCCATGAAACTTTCTTCATGCCCTTGTCATCACAATGCTCCATGCTCCTTGAAATCAAAATGATCCATGACCGCTGTCATCACAATGCTTCAAACACTTGTGATCACAATGTTCCATAACACTTGTCATCACAACGCTCCCTGATGCCTGTCATCACAATACTCCATGCCCTTTTCATCACAATGCTCCATGACCTTTGTCATCACAATTCTCAATACACTTGTCATCACAATGCTCCCTGACACTTGTCATCAGAATGCTCCTTGAACCCTGTCACGAAAATGCTCCATGTCTTTTTCATCACAAAACCCCATGCAATTTTCATCACAATGCTCCATGCCATTGTCATCAAAATAGTCCACAAGCTTGTCATCAGAATGCTCCATGACCCTTGTCATCACAATTCTCAATGCATTTGTCAGCACAATGCTCCGTGACCCTTGTCATCACAATGCTCCAAGCCACTTTCATCACAATGCTCCATTACCTTTTTCATCAGAATCCTCCTTGACACTTGGCATCACAGTGCTCCATGCCATTGTCATCACAATGGGCCATTACATATGTCGTCACAATGCTCACTGACACCTCTCTTCACAATACTGCATGACCTGGTCATCACAATGCTCCATGACCTTGTCATCACAATGCACCATTCCCACTGTAATCACAATAATCTCTAAAAATTATTAGAGCAATGTTCCATGTGCTTTTCATCACAATGACCCATGACCCCTGTCATCACAGTGCTCCGTGACTCCAGTCATCACAATGTTTCATAACGTTTGTCATCAGAATGGTCCATGCCCGCGTCAACACAAGGCTCTGTGACATTTGTAACCACAATGCTCCATGAACATTTCATCACAATGTTCCGTGACCCTTGTCATCACAGTGTGCCATGTCCTTTTCATCACAATGATCCACAACCTTGTCATCGCTATGCTCCATAAACCTTGTAATCACAATGCTCCATGCACTTCTCATCCAAGTGCTCTCTCACATGAGATATCACAATGTTCCATCACTTGTCATCACAATCCTCCCTCAACCCAGTTATCACAATGTTCCATGACCCCTGTCATCACAATGCTACATCCACTTATCAGCAAAATGTTCCATGACCCCTGACATCACAATGTTCCATAACACCTGTCATCAAAATGCTCCATCACCCTTTTCATTGCAAAGATCCATGACCCATGGCATCACAATGTGCCACGCGTTTTTCATCACAATGATCCACAACCTTGTCATCGCTATGCTCCATAAATCTTGTAATGGCAATGCTCCTTGCACTTCTCATCCAAATGCTCTCTCACCTGAGATATCACATGTTCCATCACTAGTCATCACAATCCTCCCTCAACCCTGTAATCAAAATATTCCATGACCCCTGACATCACAATATTCCATAACCACTGTCATCAAAATGCTCCATGACACTTTTCAGCCCAAAGCTTCTTGACCCATGGCATCACAATGTTCTGTAACCCCTGTCATCAAAATGTTACATTACACTTTTCATCAAATTGCTGCATGACCCTGTCATCAAAATGCTCCCTCTCCTTCTCATCACAATGCACCACACGCTTGTCATCAAAATGCTCCATGACCTTTGTCATCACAAATCTCCATCACCCTTGGCATCACAATGCTCCATATCATTGTCATCAAAATGCTCCATGAAACCTCTCATCCCATTGCTCCATGCCCCTGTCATCACAAAGCTCCATGACACCTGTCATCACAATGCTCGATGCCCTTCTCATCAAAATGCTCCATGCCCTTTTCATCACAAGCCTCCATGACCCATGTATCACAGTGTTCCATGCCCTTGTCATCACAATGCTCCATGCCCACTCTCATCATAATAATCCATGAAACATTTCAGGCCAATGCTCAATGCCCTTCTCATCAGAATGCCCCATTACCTCTGTCATAAAAATGCTGATTACCCCTGCCAATACAATGTTCCATGGCCTTGTCATCACAAGGCTCCATGACCCTTGTCATCACAATGCTGCAAGAACCCTGTAATCACAATGCTCCATGCCCTTTTCATCACAAAGCTCCATGACACATGTCATCAGAATGTTCCATGGCCTTCTCATCACAATGCTCCATGCCCTTGTCATCACAATGCTCCAAGACCCCTTTATTCAAAATGCTCCATGCCCCTTTGCATCTCAAAGCTCCATGAACCCTGTCATCACAATGCACCATGCCCATCATCATAATGCTTCAGGCTATTGTCATCACAATGAAATCAAAATTATCCATGACGTCTGTCATCATAATGCTCGAAACCCTTGTGATCACAATGTTCCATAACACTTATCATCACAAATCCCCATGACGCTCATCATCACAATTATCCATGGTATTCTCATCACAATGCTCCATGACCTTTGTCATCACAAGGCTCAATACACTTGTCATCACAATGCTCCCTGACACTTGTCGTCAGTATCCTCCTTGAACCCTGCCATGACAAGGCTCCATGCCTTTTTCATCACAATGATCGGTGCCTTTTTCATCACAATGCTCCAAGATCACTGTAATCACAATGCTCCATGTGCTTGTCATCACAAAACTCCATGAAGCATGTCATCAGAATGCTCAATGGCTTTCTCATCACAATGTTCCATGCCCTAGTCATCACAATGCTCCAAGACCCCTGTAATCACAATGCTCCATGCCCCTTTTCGTCAGAATTCTCCAAGAGACTTGTCATCACAAGTCTCCATGGTCATCTCATCACAATGCTCCAGGACCTTGTCATCACCATTCTCCATTCCCTTGTCATCACAATGATCCATGACCACTGTCATCACAATAATCCATTAATATATTCAGCCCAATGCTCCACGACCTACACATCACAATGCTCCATGGCCAATATCATCACAGTGCTCCATGACCACTGTCATCACAACACTCCATGACTCCTGACAGCACAATGATCTGGGACTCTTGTCATCACAATGCTCCATGTCATTGTCATCACAATGCTCTATGAACACTCTCATAACATTTCTCCATGCCCTTGTCATCACAGAGCTCCATGACACATGTCATCACAATGCTCGATGCCCTTCTCATCACAATGCTCCATGCCCTGTCATTACATTCCTGCATGACCCATGTATTATAGTGTTCCGTACCCTTGTCATCACAATGCTCCATGCCCACTCTCATCACAATAAATCATGAAACATTTCAGACCAATATTCCATGTCCTTCTCATCACAATGCTCCATTACCCCTTTCATAACAATGCACAATGACACCCGCCATCACAATGTTCCACGGCGTAGTCATCACATGGTTCCATGACAATTGACATCACCATGCTCAAGACGCCTGAAATCACAATGCTCCATGCCCTTGTCATCACAAAGCTCCATGACGCATGTCATCAGAATGTTCCATGGCCTTCTCATCTCAATGCTCCTTGCCCTTGGCATCACAATGCTCCAAGAACATTGTAATCACAATGCTCCATGTCCCTTTTCATATAAATGCTCCATGAACCCTGTCATCACAATGCACCATGCCCATCATCATAATGCTTCAGGCTATTGTCATCACAATGAAATCAAAATGCTCCATGACCTCTGTCATCATAATACTCCGAACCCTTGTGATCACAAAGTTCCATAACACTTATCATCACAACACCCCATGACACTCATCATCACAATTATCCATGGCCTTCTCATCACAGTGCTCTATGATTTTTGTCATCACAATGCTCAATACACTTGTCATCACAATTCTCCCTGACACTTGTCTTCAGTATGCTTCTTGAAACCTGTCATGACAAGGCTCCATGCCTTTTTCATCACAATGATCCATGCCCTTTTCATCACAATGCTCCGTGACCCTTGTCATCACAATGTTCCATGCCTTTGTCAGAACAATGCTCCATGACTTTTGTCATCACAATGTGCCATGCAATTTTCATCACAATGATCCACAACCTTGTCATCGCTATGCTCCATAAACCTTGTAATCAGAGTGCTCCATGAACTTCTCATCCAAATGCTGTCTCACATGAGATATCACAATGTTCCACCAATAGTCATCACAATCCACCCTCACCCCTGTTATCACAATGTTCCATGACCCCTGTCATCACAATGCTACATCCCCTTATCTGCACAATGTTCCATGACCCCTGACATCACAATGTTCCATAACCCCTGTCATGAAAATGCTCCATGACCCTTTTCATCCCAAAGATCCATGACCCCTTGCATCACAATGTTCTATAAACCCTGTCATCAAAATGTTCCATTACACTTTTCATCAAATTGCTGCATGACACTGTCATCAATATGCTCCCTGCCTTTCTCATCACAATGCACCACACCCTTGTCATCAAAATGCTCCATGACCATTGTCATCACAAAGCTCCATGGCCCTTGGCATCACAATGCTCCATGTCATTGTCATCACAATGCTCTATGAACCCTCTCATCACAGGACTCCATGCCCTTGTCATCACAAAGCACCATGACACTTGTCATCACAATGCTCGATGCCCTTCCCATCACAATGCTCCATGCCTTTGTCATTACAATCCTCCATGACCCATGTATCACAGTGTTCCGTGCCCTTGTCCTCACAAAGCTCCATGCCCACTCTCATCACAATAATCCATGAAATATTTCAGACCAATACTCAATGCCCTTCTCATCACAATGCTCCATTATCCCTGTCATAACAATGCTCCATGACCCCTGCCATCACAATGTTCCACGGCCTTGTCATCACAAGGCTCCATGACACTTGTCTTCACAATGCTCCAAAACCCCTGTAATCACAATGCTCCATGCCCTTGTCATCACAAAGCTCCATGACGCATGTCATCAGAATGTTCCATGGCCTTCTCCTCACAATGCTCCATGCCCTTGTCATCACAATGCTCCAAGACCCATGTAATCACAATGCTCCATGCCCCTTTTCATCAGAATGCTCCATGAGACTTGTCATCACAAGTCTCCATGGTCTTCTCATCACAATGCTCCAGGACCTTGTCATCACCATGCTCCATTCCCTTGTCATCACAATGCTCCATGACCCCTTTCATCCCAATACTCCATGAATATTTTCAGCCCAATGCTCCGTGAACTTTTCATCACAATGCTCCAAGACCAATATCATCACAATGCTCCATGACCACTCTCATCACAACACTCCATGACACCTGACAACACAATGATCCGGGACTCTTGTCATCACAATGCTCCATTCCCTAGTCATCACAATGCTCCATGACCACTGTCATCACAATACTCCATGAATATTTTCAGTCCAATACTCCATGACGCTTGTCATCACAATGATCCATGCCCTTGTCATCCCAATGCTACATGACCCCTGTATTCACAATGCTCCTTGACGCTTGTCATCACAGTGCTCCATGACACCTGTCATCACAATGCTCCATGCCTTTATCATCAAAATGCTACATGACCTTCTCATTATAATACTCTATGCACTTTTCATCACAATACTCCATTACCATTGTCATCACTATCCTCCATGAACCTTGGGATCACATTGCTTCATGCCCTTGTCATCAAAATGCTACATGCTCCTTGAAATCAAAATGATCCATGACCTCTGTCATCGCAATGCTCCAAACACTTGTGATCACAATGTTCAATAACACTTGTCATCACAACGCTCCATGATGCCTGTCATCACAATACTCCATGCCCTTTTCATCACAATGCCCCATGACCTTTGTCATCACAATTCTCAATACACTTGTCATCACAATGCTCCATGACACTTGTCATCAGAATGCTCCTTGAACCCTGTCATGAAAAGGCTGCATGCATTTTTCATCACAAAGCCCCATGCCGTTTTCATCACAATGCTCCATGCCATTTTCATCACAATACTCCACAAGCTTTTCATCAGAATGCTCCCTGACCCTTGTCATCACAATGCTCCAAGCCACTTTCATCACAATGCTCCATTACCTTTTTCATCAGAATCCTCCTTGACACTTGGCATCACAGTGCTCCATGCCATTGTCATCACAATGGGCCATTACATATGTCGTCACAATGCTCACTGACACCTCTCTTCACAATACTGCATGACCTGGTCATCACAATGCTCCATGACCTTGTCATCACAATGCACCATTCCCACTGTAATCACAATAATCTCTAAAAATTATTAGAGCAATGTTCCATGTGCTTTTCATCACAATGACCCATGACCCCTGTCATCACAGTGCTCCGTGACTCCAGTCATCACAATGTTTCATAACGTTTGTCATCAGAATGGTCCATGCCCGCGTCAACACAAGGCTCTGTGACATTTGTAACCACAATGCTCCATGAACATTTCATCACAATGTTCCGTGACCCTTGTCATCACAGTGTGCCATGTCCTTTTCATCACAATGATCCACAACCTTGTCATCGCTATGCTCCATAAACCTTGTAATCACAATGCTCCATGCACTTCTCATCCAAGTGCTCTCTCACATGAGATATCACAATGTTCCATCACTTGTCATCACAATCCTCCCTCAACCCAGTTATCACAATGTTCCATGACCCCTGTCATCACAATGCTACATCCACTTATCAGCAAAATGTTCCATGACCCCTGACATCACAATGTTCCATAACACCTGTCATCAAAATGCTCCATCACCCTTTTCATTGCAAAGATCCATGACCCATGGCATCACAATGTGCCACGCGTTTTTCATCACAATGATCCACAACCTTGTCATCGCTATGCTCCATAAATCTTGTAATGGCAATGCTCCTTGCACTTCTCATCCAAATGCTCTCTCACCTGAGATATCACATGTTCCATCACTAGTCATCACAATCCTCCCTCAACCCTGTAATCAAAATATTCCATGACCCCTGACATCACAATATTCCATAACCACTGTCATCAAAATGCTCCATGACACTTTTCAGCCCAAAGCTTCTTGACCCATGGCATCACAATGTTCTGTAACCCCTGTCATCAAAATGTTACATTACACTTTTCATCAAATTGCTGCATGACCCTGTCATCAAAATGCTCCCTCTCCTTCTCATCACAATGCACCACACGCTTGTCATCAAAATGCTCCATGACCTTTGTCATCACAAATCTCCATCACCCTTGGCATCACAATGCTCCATATCATTGTCATCAAAATGCTCCATGAAACCTCTCATCCCATTGCTCCATGCCCCTGTCATCACAAAGCTCCATGACACCTGTCATCACAATGCTCGATGCCCTTCTCATCAAAATGCTCCATGCCCTTTTCATCACAAGCCTCCATGACCCATGTATCACAGTGTTCCATGCCCTTGTCATCACAATGCTCCATGCCCACTCTCATCATAATAATCCATGAAACATTTCAGGCCAATGCTCAATGCCCTTCTCATCAGAATGCCCCATTACCTCTGTCATAAAAATGCTGATTACCCCTGCCAATACAATGTTCCATGGCCTTGTCATCACAAGGCTCCATGACCCTTGTCATCACAATGCTGCAAGAACCCTGTAATCACAATGCTCCATGCCCTTTTCATCACAAAGCTCCATGACACATGTCATCAGAATGTTCCATGGCCTTCTCATCACAATGCTCCATGCCCTTGTCATCACAATGCTCCAAGACCCCTTTATTCAAAATGCTCCATGCCCCTTTGCATCTCAAAGCTCCATGAACCCTGTCATCACAATGCACCATGCCCATCATCATAATGCTTCAGGCTATTGTCATCACAATGAAATCAAAATTATCCATGACGTCTGTCATCATAATGCTCGAAACCCTTGTGATCACAATGTTCCATAACACTTATCATCACAAATCCCCATGACGCTCATCATCACAATTATCCATGGTATTCTCATCACAATGCTCCATGACCTTTGTCATCACAAGGCTCAATACACTTGTCATCACAATGCTCCCTGACACTTGTCGTCAGTATCCTCCTTGAACCCTGCCATGACAAGGCTCCATGCCTTTTTCATCACAATGATCGGTGCCTTTTTCATCACAATGCTCCAAGATCACTGTAATCACAATGCTCCATGTGCTTGTCATCACAAAACTCCATGAAGCATGTCATCAGAATGCTCAATGGCTTTCTCATCACAATGTTCCATGCCCTAGTCATCACAATGCTCCAAGACCCCTGTAATCACAATGCTCCATGCCCCTTTTCGTCAGAATTCTCCAAGAGACTTGTCATCACAAGTCTCCATGGTCATCTCATCACAATGCTCCAGGACCTTGTCATCACCATTCTCCATTCCCTTGTCATCACAATGATCCATGACCACTGTCATCACAATAATCCATTAATATATTCAGCCCAATGCTCCACGACCTACACATCACAATGCTCCATGGCCAATATCATCACAGTGCTCCATGACCACTGTCATCACAACACTCCATGACTCCTGACAGCACAATGATCTGGGACTCTTGTCATCACAATGCTCCATGTCATTGTCATCACAATGCTCTATGAACACTCTCATAACATTTCTCCATGCCCTTGTCATCACAGAGCTCCATGACACATGTCATCACAATGCTCGATGCCCTTCTCATCACAATGCTCCATGCCCTGTCATTACATTCCTGCATGACCCATGTATTATAGTGTTCCGTACCCTTGTCATCACAATGCTCCATGCCCACTCTCATCACAATAAATCATGAAACATTTCAGACCAATATTCCATGTCCTTCTCATCACAATGCTCCATTACCCCTTTCATAACAATGCACAATGACACCCGCCATCACAATGTTCCACGGCGTAGTCATCACATGGTTCCATGACAATTGACATCACCATGCTCAAGACGCCTGAAATCACAATGCTCCATGCCCTTGTCATCACAAAGCTCCATGACGCATGTCATCAGAATGTTCCATGGCCTTCTCATCTCAATGCTCCTTGCCCTTGGCATCACAATGCTCCAAGAACATTGTAATCACAATGCTCCATGTCCCTTTTCATATAAATGCTCCATGAACCCTGTCATCACAATGCACCATGCCCATCATCATAATGCTTCAGGCTATTGTCATCACAATGAAATCAAAATGCTCCATGACCTCTGTCATCATAATACTCCGAACCCTTGTGATCACAAAGTTCCATAACACTTATCATCACAACACCCCATGACACTCATCATCACAATTATCCATGGCCTTCTCATCACAGTGCTCTATGATTTTTGTCATCACAATGCTCAATACACTTGTCATCACAATTCTCCCTGACACTTGTCTTCAGTATGCTTCTTGAAACCTGTCATGACAAGGCTCCATGCCTTTTTCATCACAATGATCCATGCCCTTTTCATCACAATGCTCCGTGACCCTTGTCATCACAATGTTCCATGCCTTTGTCAGAACAATGCTCCATGACTTTTGTCATCACAATGTGCCATGCAATTTTCATCACAATGATCCACAACCTTGTCATCGCTATGCTCCATAAACCTTGTAATCAGAGTGCTCCATGAACTTCTCATCCAAATGCTGTCTCACATGAGATATCACAATGTTCCACCAATAGTCATCACAATCCACCCTCACCCCTGTTATCACAATGTTCCATGACCCCTGTCATCACAATGCTACATCCCCTTATCTGCACAATGTTCCATGACCCCTGACATCACAATGTTCCATAACCCCTGTCATGAAAATGCTCCATGACCCTTTTCATCCCAAAGATCCATGACCCCTTGCATCACAATGTTCTATAAACCCTGTCATCAAAATGTTCCATTACACTTTTCATCAAATTGCTGCATGACACTGTCATCAATATGCTCCCTGCCTTTCTCATCACAATGCACCACACCCTTGTCATCAAAATGCTCCATGACCATTGTCATCACAAAGCTCCATGGCCCTTGGCATCACAATGCTCCATGTCATTGTCATCACAATGCTCTATGAACCCTCTCATCACAGGACTCCATGCCCTTGTCATCACAAAGCACCATGACACTTGTCATCACAATGCTCGATGCCCTTCCCATCACAATGCTCCATGCCTTTGTCATTACAATCCTCCATGACCCATGTATCACAGTGTTCCGTGCCCTTGTCCTCACAAAGCTCCATGCCCACTCTCATCACAATAATCCATGAAATATTTCAGACCAATACTCAATGCCCTTCTCATCACAATGCTCCATTATCCCTGTCATAACAATGCTCCATGACCCCTGCCATCACAATGTTCCACGGCCTTGTCATCACAAGGCTCCATGACACTTGTCTTCACAATGCTCCAAAACCCCTGTAATCACAATGCTCCATGCCCTTGTCATCACAAAGCTCCATGACGCATGTCATCAGAATGTTCCATGGCCTTCTCCTCACAATGCTCCATGCCCTTGTCATCACAATGCTCCAAGACCCATGTAATCACAATGCTCCATGCCCCTTTTCATCAGAATGCTCCATGAGACTTGTCATCACAAGTCTCCATGGTCTTCTCATCACAATGCTCCAGGACCTTGTCATCACCATGCTCCATTCCCTTGTCATCACAATGCTCCATGACCCCTTTCATCCCAATACTCCATGAATATTTTCAGCCCAATGCTCCGTGAACTTTTCATCACAATGCTCCAAGACCAATATCATCACAATGCTCCATGACCACTCTCATCACAACACTCCATGACACCTGACAACACAATGATCCGGGACTCTTGTCATCACAATGCTCCATTCCCTAGTCATCACAATGCTCCATGACCACTGTCATCACAATACTCCATGAATATTTTCAGTCCAATACTCCATGACGCTTGTCATCACAATGATCCATGCCCTTGTCATCCCAATGCTACATGACCCCTGTATTCACAATGCTCCTTGACGCTTGTCATCACAGTGCTCCATGACACCTGTCATCACAATGCTCCATGCCTTTATCATCAAAATGCTACATGACCTTCTCATTATAATACTCTATGCACTTTTCATCACAATACTCCATTACCATTGTCATCACTATCCTCCATGAACCTTGGGATCACATTGCTTCATGCCCTTGTCATCAAAATGCTACATGCTCCTTGAAATCAAAATGATCCATGACCTCTGTCATCGCAATGCTCCAAACACTTGTGATCACAATGTTCAATAACACTTGTCATCACAACGCTCCATGATGCCTGTCATCACAATACTCCATGCCCTTTTCATCACAATGCCCCATGACCTTTGTCATCACAATTCTCAATACACTTGTCATCACAATGCTCCATGACACTTGTCATCAGAATGCTCCTTGAACCCTGTCATGAAAAGGCTGCATGCATTTTTCATCACAAAGCCCCATGCCGTTTTCATCACAATGCTCCATGCCATTTTCATCACAATACTCCACAAGCTTTTCATCAGAATGCTCCCTGACCCTTGTCATCACAATGCTCCAAGCCACTTTCATCACAATGCTCCATTACCTTTTTCATCAGAATCCTCCTTGACACTTGGCATCACAGTGCTCCATGCCATTGTCATCACAATGGGCCATTACATATGTCGTCACAATGCTCACTGACACCTCTCTTCACAATACTGCATGACCTGGTCATCACAATGCTCCATGACCTTGTCATCACAATGCACCATTCCCACTGTAATCACAATAATCTCTAAAAATTATTAGAGCAATGTTCCATGTGCTTTTCATCACAATGACCCATGACCCCTGTCATCACAGTGCTCCGTGACTCCAGTCATCACAATGTTTCATAACGTTTGTCATCAGAATGGTCCATGCCCGCGTCAACACAAGGCTCTGTGACATTTGTAACCACAATGCTCCATGAACATTTCATCACAATGTTCCGTGACCCTTGTCATCACAGTGTGCCATGTCCTTTTCATCACAATGATCCACAACCTTGTCATCGCTATGCTCCATAAACCTTGTAATCACAATGCTCCATGCACTTCTCATCCAAGTGCTCTCTCACATGAGATATCACAATGTTCCATCACTTGTCATCACAATCCTCCCTCAACCCAGTTATCACAATGTTCCATGACCCCTGTCATCACAATGCTACATCCACTTATCAGCAAAATGTTCCATGACCCCTGACATCACAATGTTCCATAACACCTGTCATCAAAATGCTCCATCACCCTTTTCATTGCAAAGATCCATGACCCATGGCATCACAATGTGCCACGCGTTTTTCATCACAATGATCCACAACCTTGTCATCGCTATGCTCCATAAATCTTGTAATGGCAATGCTCCTTGCACTTCTCATCCAAATGCTCTCTCACCTGAGATATCACATGTTCCATCACTAGTCATCACAATCCTCCCTCAACCCTGTAATCAAAATATTCCATGACCCCTGACATCACAATATTCCATAACCACTGTCATCAAAATGCTCCATGACACTTTTCAGCCCAAAGCTTCTTGACCCATGGCATCACAATGTTCTGTAACCCCTGTCATCAAAATGTTACATTACACTTTTCATCAAATTGCTGCATGACCCTGTCATCAAAATGCTCCCTCTCCTTCTCATCACAATGCACCACACGCTTGTCATCAAAATGCTCCATGACCTTTGTCATCACAAATCTCCATCACCCTTGGCATCACAATGCTCCATATCATTGTCATCAAAATGCTCCATGAAACCTCTCATCCCATTGCTCCATGCCCCTGTCATCACAAAGCTCCATGACACCTGTCATCACAATGCTCGATGCCCTTCTCATCAAAATGCTCCATGCCCTTTTCATCACAAGCCTCCATGACCCATGTATCACAGTGTTCCATGCCCTTGTCATCACAATGCTCCATGCCCACTCTCATCATAATAATCCATGAAACATTTCAGGCCAATGCTCAATGCCCTTCTCATCAGAATGCCCCATTACCTCTGTCATAAAAATGCTGATTACCCCTGCCAATACAATGTTCCATGGCCTTGTCATCACAAGGCTCCATGACCCTTGTCATCACAATGCTGCAAGAACCCTGTAATCACAATGCTCCATGCCCTTTTCATCACAAAGCTCCATGACACATGTCATCAGAATGTTCCATGGCCTTCTCATCACAATGCTCCATGCCCTTGTCATCACAATGCTCCAAGACCCCTTTATTCAAAATGCTCCATGCCCCTTTGCATCTCAAAGCTCCATGAACCCTGTCATCACAATGCACCATGCCCATCATCATAATGCTTCAGGCTATTGTCATCACAATGAAATCAAAATTATCCATGACGTCTGTCATCATAATGCTCGAAACCCTTGTGATCACAATGTTCCATAACACTTATCATCACAAATCCCCATGACGCTCATCATCACAATTATCCATGGTATTCTCATCACAATGCTCCATGACCTTTGTCATCACAAGGCTCAATACACTTGTCATCACAATGCTCCCTGACACTTGTCGTCAGTATCCTCCTTGAACCCTGCCATGACAAGGCTCCATGCCTTTTTCATCACAATGATCGGTGCCTTTTTCATCACAATGCTCCAAGATCACTGTAATCACAATGCTCCATGTGCTTGTCATCACAAAACTCCATGAAGCATGTCATCAGAATGCTCAATGGCTTTCTCATCACAATGTTCCATGCCCTAGTCATCACAATGCTCCAAGACCCCTGTAATCACAATGCTCCATGCCCCTTTTCGTCAGAATTCTCCAAGAGACTTGTCATCACAAGTCTCCATGGTCATCTCATCACAATGCTCCAGGACCTTGTCATCACCATTCTCCATTCCCTTGTCATCACAATGATCCATGACCACTGTCATCACAATAATCCATTAATATATTCAGCCCAATGCTCCACGACCTACACATCACAATGCTCCATGGCCAATATCATCACAGTGCTCCATGACCACTGTCATCACAACACTCCATGACTCCTGACAGCACAATGATCTGGGACTCTTGTCATCACAATGCTCCATGTCATTGTCATCACAATGCTCTATGAACACTCTCATAACATTTCTCCATGCCCTTGTCATCACAGAGCTCCATGACACATGTCATCACAATGCTCGATGCCCTTCTCATCACAATGCTCCATGCCCTGTCATTACATTCCTGCATGACCCATGTATTATAGTGTTCCGTACCCTTGTCATCACAATGCTCCATGCCCACTCTCATCACAATAAATCATGAAACATTTCAGACCAATATTCCATGTCCTTCTCATCACAATGCTCCATTACCCCTTTCATAACAATGCACAATGACACCCGCCATCACAATGTTCCACGGCGTAGTCATCACATGGTTCCATGACAATTGACATCACCATGCTCAAGACGCCTGAAATCACAATGCTCCATGCCCTTGTCATCACAAAGCTCCATGACGCATGTCATCAGAATGTTCCATGGCCTTCTCATCTCAATGCTCCTTGCCCTTGGCATCACAATGCTCCAAGAACATTGTAATCACAATGCTCCATGTCCCTTTTCATATAAATGCTCCATGAACCCTGTCATCACAATGCACCATGCCCATCATCATAATGCTTCAGGCTATTGTCATCACAATGAAATCAAAATGCTCCATGACCTCTGTCATCATAATACTCCGAACCCTTGTGATCACAAAGTTCCATAACACTTATCATCACAACACCCCATGACACTCATCATCACAATTATCCATGGCCTTCTCATCACAGTGCTCTATGATTTTTGTCATCACAATGCTCAATACACTTGTCATCACAATTCTCCCTGACACTTGTCTTCAGTATGCTTCTTGAAACCTGTCATGACAAGGCTCCATGCCTTTTTCATCACAATGATCCATGCCCTTTTCATCACAATGCTCCGTGACCCTTGTCATCACAATGTTCCATGCCTTTGTCAGAACAATGCTCCATGACTTTTGTCATCACAATGTGCCATGCAATTTTCATCACAATGATCCACAACCTTGTCATCGCTATGCTCCATAAACCTTGTAATCAGAGTGCTCCATGAACTTCTCATCCAAATGCTGTCTCACATGAGATATCACAATGTTCCACCAATAGTCATCACAATCCACCCTCACCCCTGTTATCACAATGTTCCATGACCCCTGTCATCACAATGCTACATCCCCTTATCTGCACAATGTTCCATGACCCCTGACATCACAATGTTCCATAACCCCTGTCATGAAAATGCTCCATGACCCTTTTCATCCCAAAGATCCATGACCCCTTGCATCACAATGTTCTATAAACCCTGTCATCAAAATGTTCCATTACACTTTTCATCAAATTGCTGCATGACACTGTCATCAATATGCTCCCTGCCTTTCTCATCACAATGCACCACACCCTTGTCATCAAAATGCTCCATGACCATTGTCATCACAAAGCTCCATGGCCCTTGGCATCACAATGCTCCATGTCATTGTCATCACAATACTCTATGAACCCTCTCATCACAGGACTCCATGCCCTTGTCATCACAAAGCACCATGACACTTGTCATCACAATGCTCGATGCCCTTCCCATCACAATGCTCCATGCCTTTGTCATTACAATCCTCCATGACCCATGTATCACAGTGTTCCGTGCCCTTGTCCTCACAAAGCTCCATGCCCACTCTCATCACAATAATCCATGAAATATTTCAGACCAATACTCAATGCCCTTCTCATCACAATGCTCCATTATCCCTGTCATAACAATGCTCCATGACCCCTGCCATCACAATGTTCCACGGCCTTGTCATCACAAGGCTCCATGACACTTGTCTTCACAATGCTCCAAAACCCCTGTAATCACAATGCTCCATGCCCTTGTCATCACAAAGCTCCATGACGCATGTCATCAGAATGTTCCATGGCCTTCTCCTCACAATGCTCCATGCCCTTGTCATCACAATGCTCCAAGACCCATGTAATCACAATGCTCCATGCCCCTTTTCATCAGAATGCTCCATGAGACTTGTCATCACAAGTCTCCATGGTCTTCTCATCACAATGCTCCAGGACCTTGTCATCACCATGCTCCATTCCCTTGTCATCACAATGCTCCATGACCCCTTTCATCCCAATACTCCATGAATATTTTCAGCCCAATGCTCCGTGAACTTTTCATCACAATGCTCCAAGACCAATATCATCACAATGCTCCATGACCACTCTCATCACAACACTCCATGACACCTGACAACACAATGATCCGGGACTCTTGTCATCACAATGCTCCATTCCCTAGTCATCACAATGCTCCATGACCACTGTCATCACAATACTCCATGAATATTTTCAGTCCAATACTCCATGACGCTTGTCATCACAATGATCCATGCCCTTGTCATCCCAATGCTACATGACCCCTGTATTCACAATGCTCCTTGACGCTTGTCATCACAGTGCTCCATGACACCTGTCATCACAATGCTCCATGCCTTTATCATCAAAATGCTACATGACCTTCTCATTATAATACTCTATGCACTTTTCATCACAATACTCCATTACCATTGTCATCACTATCCTCCATGAACCTTGGGATCACATTGCTTCATGCCCTTGTCATCAAAATGCTACATGCTCCTTGAAATCAAAATGATCCATGACCTCTGTCATCGCAATGCTCCAAACACTTGTGATCACAATGTTCAATAACACTTGTCATCACAACGCTCCATGATGCCTGTCATCACAATACTCCATGCCCTTTTCATCACAATGCCCCATGACCTTTGTCATCACAATTCTCAATACACTTGTCATCACAATGCTCCATGACACTTGTCATCAGAATGCTCCTTGAACCCTGTCATGAAAAGGCTGCATGCATTTTTCATCACAAAGCCCCATGCCGTTTTCATCACAATGCTCCATGCCATTTTCATCACAATACTCCACAAGCTTTTCATCAGAATGCTCCATGACCCTTGTCATCACAATTCTCCATGCACTTGTCAGAACAATGCTCCCTGAACCTTGTCATAACTATGCTCCAAGCCATTGTGATCACAATGCTCCATTACCTTTATCATCAGAATCCTCCATGACATTTGTCATCACAATGCTCCAAGCCACTGTCATCACAATGGGCCAATACAAATGTCATCACAATGCTCCGTGACACCTCTTTTCACAATACTGCATGACCTGGTCATCACTATGCTCCATGCCCTTGTCATCACAATGCGCCATTCCAACTGTCATCACAATAATCCATGAAACTTATTAGACCAATGCTCCATGCTGTTGTCACCACACTGCTCCATGCCCTAGTTATCACAATGTTCCAAGACCCCTGTAATCAAAATGCTCCATGCCCCATTTCATCAGTATGCTCCATGAGACTTGTCATCACAAGGCTCCATGGTTTTCTCATCACGATGCTCCAGGACCTTGTCATCACAATGCTTCACGACATTGTCATGAAAATTCTCATTGGCCCTTGTCATCATAATGCTCCAAGCCGTAGTCATCACAATGCTACATTATATTTGTCATTAAAATCCTCCATTACATTTGGCATCACAATGCTCCATGCCATTGTCATCGCAATGGACCATGACATATGTCATCACAATGCTCCCTGACACCTGTCTTCACAATACACCATGCCCTTGTCATCACAATGCTCCATGCCCTTGTCATCACAATGCACCATGTCCACTGTTATCACAATCATCTATGAAACTTGTCAGACAAATGCTCCATGCCCCTGTCATCACAGTGCTCCATGCCCTTGTCATCACAATGCTCCATGACCCCTGTCATCACAATGTTCCGTTACTCCAGTCATCACAATGCTTCATAACGTTTGTCATCACAACGGTCCATGCTCGCGTCATCACAAGGCTCTGTGACCATTTTAACCACAATGCTCCATGAACTTTTCATCACAATGCTCCGTGACTCTTGTTATCACAATGTTCCATGCCTTTGTCAGAACAATGCTCCATGACATTTGTCATCACAATGTGCCATGCACTTTTCATCACAATGATCCACAACCTTGTCATCGCTATGCTCCATAAACGTTGTAATCACAATGCTCCATGAACTTCTCATTCAAATGCTCTCTCACATGAGATATCACAATGTTCCTCCACTAGTCATCACAATCCTCCCTCACCCCAGTTATCACAATGTTCCATGACCCCTGTCATCACAATGCTACATCCCCTTATCTGCACAATATTCCATGACCCCTGACATCACAATGTTCCATAAACCCTGTCATCAAAATGCTCCATGACCTTTGCATCCCAAAGATCCATGACCACTGGCATCACAATGTTCTATAACCCCTGTCATCAAAATGTTCCATTACACTTTTCATCAAGTTGCTGCATGACCCTCTCATCAAAATGCTCTCTGCCCTTCTCATCACAATGCGCCACACCCTTGTCATCAAAATGCTCCATGACCATTGTCATCAGAAATCTCCATGGCCCTTGGCATCACAATGCTCCATGTCATTGTCATCACAATGCTCTATGAACCCTCTCATCACATGAGTCCATGCCCTTGTCATCACAAAGCACCATGACACTTGTCATCACAATGCTCGATGCCCTTCCCATCACTATGCTCCATGCCTTTGTCATTAGAATCCTCCATGACCCATGTATCACAGTGTTCCGTGCCCTTGTCATCACAATGTTCCATGCCCACTCTCATCACAATAATCCATGAAATATTTCAGACCAATGCTCAATGCCCTTCTCATCACAATGCTCCATTATCCCTGTCATAACAATGCTCCATAACCCCTGCCATCACAATGTTCCACGGCCTTGTCATCACAAAGCTCCATGACGCATGTCATCAGAATGTTCCATGGCCTTCTCAACACAATGCTCCATGCCCTTGTCATCACAATGCTCCAAGACCCATGTAATCACAATGCTCCATGCCCCTTTCCATCAGAATGCTCCATGAGACTTGTCATCACAAGTCTCCATGGTCATCGCATCACAATGCTCCAGGACCTTGTTATCACCATGCTCCATTCCCTAGTGATCACAATGCTCCATGACACCTGTCATCACAATAATCCATGAACATTTTCAGCCCAATGCCCCATGACCTTCTCATCAAAATGCTCCAAGACCAATATCATCACAATGCTCCATGATCACTGTCATCACAACACTCAATGACACCTGACAACACAATATTCTGGGACTCTTGTCATCACAATGCTCCATTCCCTAGTCATCACAATGCTCCATGACCCCTGTCATCACAATACTCCAGGAATATTTTCAGCCCAATTCTCCATGACCCTTGTCATCACAATGATCCATGCCATTGTCATCCTAATGCTCCATGACCCCTGTATTCACAATGCTCCGTGACGATTGTCATCACAGTGCTCCATGACACATGTCATCACAATGCTGTGTGCCATTCTCAGCACAATGCTCCATGCCCTTTTCATCACAATGCTCCATGACCCCTGTCATCACAATGCTCCGTGACTCCAGTCATCACAATTCTTCATAACATTTGTCATCACAATGGTCGATACCCATGTCATCACAAGGCTCTGTGACTTTTGTAAACTCAATGCTCCATGAACTTTTCATCACAATGCTCCGTGACACTTGTCATCACAATGCTCCATGCCTTTGTCAGAATAATGCTCCATGACGACCCTTGTCATCACAATGTGCGACACGCTTTTTATCCCAACGGTCCAAAAATTTGTCATCGCAATGCTCCATAAACCTTGAAATCACAATGCTCCATTCCCTTCTCATCACAATGCTCCAATACCCCGGTTATAACAATGCTCCATTACCACTGCCATCACAATGTTCCACGGCCTTGTCTTCACAAGGCTCCATGACACTTGTCATCACAATGCTCCAAGACTCCTGTAAGCACAATGCTCCATGCCCTTGTCATCACAAAGCTCCATGATACATGTCATCAGAATGTTCCATGTCCTTCTCCACACAATGCTCCATGCCCTTGTCATCAAAATGCTCCAAGACCCCTGTAATCGCAATGCTCCATGCCCCTTTTCATCTCAATGCTCCATGAACGCTCTCATCACAATGCATCATGCCAATCATCATAATGCTTCCGGCTATTGTCAGCACAATGAAATCAAAATTCTCCATGTCCTCTGTCATCACAATGCTTCATGACCCCTGTCATCACAATACTCCATGAATATTTTCAGCCCAATGCTCCATCACCCTTGTCATCACAATGATCCATGACTTCTGTCTTTGCAATGCTACATGCACATATCATCACAAAGTTCGATGACCCCTGACATCACAATGTTCCATAACCCCTGTCATCAAAATGCTCCATAACAATTTTCCTCAAAATGCTCAATGACCCCTGACATCACAATGTTCCATAACACCTGTCATCAAAATATTCCATGACACTTTTCATCAAATTGCTCTATAACACTGTCATCACAATACTCCCTGCCCTTCTCATCACAATGTACCACGCCCTTGTCATCAAAATGCTCCATGACCTTTGTCATCACAAGGATCCATGACACTTGGCATCTCAATGCTCCATGCCATTGTCATCACAATGCTCCATGAACCCTCTAATCACAATGCTCCATGCACATTTGCATCTCAATGCTCCATGAACCCTGTCATCAAAATGCACCATGCCCATCATCATAATGCTTCAGGCTTTTGTCATCACAATGAAATCAAAATATTTGATGATCTATCTCATCACAATGCTCCAAATCCTTGTGATCACAATGTTCCATAACACTTATCTTCACAATGTTCCATGACGCTCATCATCACAATTATCCATGGTCTTCTCATCACAGTGCTCCATGACCTTTGTCATCACAGTGCTCTATACACTTGTCATCACAATGCTCCCTGACACCTGTCATCAGTATGCTCCTGGAACACTGTCATGACAAAGCTCCATACCATTTTCATAACAATGATCCATGCCAATTTCATCACAATGCTCCAAGACACCAGTAATCACAATGCTCCATGCCCTTGTCATCACAATGCCCCAAGACCCCTGTAATCACAATACTCCATGCCCCTTTTCATCTGAATGCTCCATGAAACATGTTATTACAAGACTCCATGGTCTTCTCATCACAATTCTCCAGGAACTTTTCATCACAGTGCTCCATTCCCTTGTCATCACAATGCTCCATGACGCATGTCCTCACAGTAGTTCCTGAATATTTTCAGTCCAATTCTCCAGGAACTTCTCATCACAATGCTTCATGATCCCTATCATCACAATGCTCCATGACCACTCTCATCACAACGCTCCATGACCCCTGACAACACAGTGATCCGGGACTCTTGTCATCACAGTGCTAAATTCCCTAGTCATCACAATGCTCCATGAACATTTTCAGCCCAATGCTCCATGACACTTGTCATCAAAATGATCCATGCCCTTGCCATCCCATTGCTCCATGACCCCTGTAATTACAATGATCCGTGATGCTTCTCATCACAGTGCTCTATGACCCTTATCATCACAATGCTCCATGCCTGTGTCAGCAATATGCTACATGACCTTGTCATCAAAATGCTCCATTTGCTTGTCATCACAATACTCCCTTACCATTGTCATCACAATCCTCCATGAACCTTAGGATCACATTGCTTCATGCCCTTGTCATCCCAATGCTCCATGCTCCTTGAAAACAAAATGATCCATGACTTCTATCATCACAATGCTCCAAACCCTTGTGATCACAATGTTCCATAACACTTGTCATCACAACGCACCATGATGCCTGTCATCACAATACTCCATGTCCTTTTCGTCAAAATGCTCCATGATCTTTTTCATCACAATTCTCCAAACACTTGTGATCACAATATTCCATAACACTTGTCATCACAACGCTCCATGATGCCTGTCATCACAATACTCCATGTCCTTTTCTTCAAAATGCTCCATGATCTTTTTCATCACAATTCTCAAAACACTTGTCATCACAATGTTCTCTGACACTTGTCGTCAGAATGCTCCTTGAAACCTGTCATGAAATGGCTTCATGCATTTTTCATCACAATGATCCTTGTCCTTTTCATCACAATGCTCCATGCCATTGTCGTCACAATACTCCACAAGCTTGTCATCAGAATGCTCCATGACACTTGTCATCACAATGCTCCATGGCCACTGTCATCACAATGCTCCATACCCCTTGTCATCACTGTGCTCCATGACGCTCATCATCACAATTATCCATGGTCTTCTCATCACAAAGCTCCACGGTCTTGCCATCACAATGCTCCATGCCCTGGTCATCACAATGCTCCATGTCCTCTGTCATCACAATTCTCTTCGTTCTTGGCATCACTATGCTCCATGACAGTTCTCATCACCGTGTTACATGATTTGTCATCACAATTCTCTATGCACTTTTCATCGCAATGCTCCATCACCCCTGTCATAGGAAGCTCCATGTGCTTCTCATCACAATGCTCCATGCCCTTGTCATCACAATGCTACATGTCCCTTGTCATCACAATGCTCCAAGCCCTTGTCATCAAAATGCTCCATTACATTTGTCATCACAATCCTACATGACACTTGGCATCACAATGTTCCATTCCATTGTCATCGCAATGGACCATGACATATGTCATCACAATGCTCCCTGAGACCTGTCTTCAAAATACTCCATGACCTTCTCATCACAATGCTCCATGCCTTGTCATCACATTGCACCATGCCCACTGTCATCACAATAATCCATGAAACATGTCAGGCCAATGCTCCATGCCAATGTCATCACAATGATCATTGCCTTTTCATCACAATGCTCTATGAACATGGTCATCACAATGCTCCATGACTCCAGTCATCACAATGCTTCATGACCTTTGTCATCACAATGGTCCATGCCCTCGTCATCACAAGGCTCTGTGACCTTTGTCACCAAAATGCTCCATGAAATTTTCATCACAATGCTCTTGACACTTCTCATCACAGTGCTCCATGCCCTTGTCAGCACAGGGCTCCATGACCCATGTCATCACAATGCGCCATGTGCTTGTCATAACAATGCTCCACAACCTTGTCATCACAATGCTCCATAAAACTTGTCATCACAATGCTCCATGCACTTCTTATCAAAGTGCTCTCTCACGAATGATATCAAAATGTTCCCTCACTAGTCATCACAATACACCCACTCCCCTGTCATCACAATGGTCCACAACTCCATCATGAAAATGTCCCATGACTCCTGACATCACAATGTTCCATAACCCCTGTCATCAAAATGTTCCATGACACTTTTCATCAAATTGCTCCATGACCCTGTCATCACAATGCTCCCTGCCCTTCACAAGAGAATTCACCACACCCTTGTCATCAAAATGCTCCATGACCTTTGTCATCACAAAACTCCATGACCCTTGGCATCACAATGCTCCATGCCATTCTCATCACAATGCTCCAAAAACCTCTCATCACATCGTTCCAAGCCCTTGTCATCACAGTATCCATGATGCTTTTCATCACAATGCTCCATGCCATTCTTCTCACAATGCTCCATGCGCTTGTCATTACAATCCTCCACGAACCATATATCACAGTGTTCCATGCCCTTGATATCACAATGCTCCTTGCCCCCTCTCATCACAATAATCCATGAAACATCTCAGACCAATGTTCCATGCCCTTTTCATCACAATGATCCAAGACTCCTGTAATCATAATGCTCCATGCCCCTTTTCATCTCAATGCTCCATGAACGCTGTCATCACAGTGCACCAATGCGCATCATCATAATGCTTCATGCTATTGTCATCACAATGAAATCAAAATGCTCTATGACCTCTGTCATCACAATGCTCCAAATCCTTGTGATCACAATATTCCATAACACTTATCATCACAGCTCCCCATAACGCAAGTCATCACAATTATCCATGGTCTCCTAATCACAATGCTCCATGACATTTGTCATCACAATGCTCTATACCCTTGTCATCACAATGGTCCCTTACATTTGTCATCAGTATGCTCCTTGAACCCTGTCATGACAAGGCTCCATGCCTTTTTCATCACAATGTTATATGCCCTTTTCCTCACAGTGCTCCAAGACCACTGTAATCACAATGCTCCATGCCCTTGTCATTACAAAGCTCCATGATGCATGTCATCAGAACGCTCCATGACATTTTCATCCCAATGTTCAATGCCCTTGTCATCACAATGCTCCAAGACCCCTGTAATCACAAGGCTCTATGACCCTTTTCATCAGAATGCTCAATGAGACTTGTCATCACATGGCTCCATGGTCTTCTCATCACAGTGCTCCAGTACCTTGTCATCACAATGCTCCTTGACCCCTGTCATCACAATACACCATGAACATTTTCAGCCCAATGCTCCATGACGTTCTCATCACAATGCTCCATGACCTCTGTCATCACAATGCTCCATGACCACTGTCATGACAATGCTCCATGAACCCTGACAACACAATGATCCGGGACGCTTGTCATCAAAATGCTCCATGCCCTTGTCATCCCAATGCTCCATGAACCCTTTAATCACAGTGCTCCATGACGCTTGTCATCACAGTGCTCCATGAACCTTGTCATCACAATGCCTTTGTCAGCAAAATGATACATAATCTTGTCATCACAATGCTCCATGTACTTGTCATCACAATCCTCCATGACCCTTGGGATCATATTGCTTTATGCCCTTGTCATCTCTATCTTGCCTTTCTAGTTTTTACAGATTTTCGGATGCCCATTTTGACCGGTTGGAAGCGACAATTCTTTGTAGTGTGGATTTGCATTGTGCGCTTGCTTGATTGGCCAAAAAGGGCCTATGCCTTTTCTCCTGAATATATTCAGGAGAAAAGTCATACGCTGTTTTTGGCCAAGTGCATCATTCTCGAAGTTGTGATGCCTTTCCTGTGCTTTAAAGGTGATTCCAATTTACCTCTTGAAATATGTTTTGTGCAATTCTGCCTCATTTTCAAGTCCTCTTTGTTGCCTTTCCTCAACAGATTTTTGGAAGAGAGTAGTCCTTTATAACTCTGCAGGTTTTTGATTTGCTTTGCCACTGAGCTCCAATTTTCAAATCCCATTATTGGGAGCTGACCGCAAATCCACAATTTTGCTTCAGGACCTATACTGGTTCCAGGGGTGGCTATACTGGTTCCCTGTGGGTGGCTGAGGCTTTGGTTAATTCTTCTTCCTGACGGGAATTTAGAGTGACATGTGTCCGTCCAAATGCCTACATCTACTCTCTGATTGGTTCTCCCTCTTCCCTTTCATCCTCTGCACAATTAGCAAACTGTGAGAACCAGGAGGTTATAGGGGATGACTCTCCTAAGTTGGGAGATTGATAGTAAAGTTGTTGGAATGCCAAACTGTAGCACAAGGAGAGGAAAAAGTAGGAGACTTTCAGAAAAATTTCGCCATCACAGGGTGTCCATTCTCTAGGTTTCCCATACATGTTATAACTGTACTGATATTCCCTTCTACCTGGAAATTTGGGACCCATGAAATGGTGGCATGCATTACTACTTTAAAGGGTCTGCATTTTCTCTCCCAATCTCACCAGTCCTCTCAGTCCCAAGTGTCCAGCCTTATGTCTCATCCAGCTGTCTTTGCAGATAGGGTCATTCTAGGTTTCATCAGAACCCCTGAAGGAATTGTGTAAGAATTTCGCTGTTTTTTTGTTTTGTTTTTGAAATTCATTTTTATAATGGGGTTGAGCTGATTTTCACTGACGTGTTTATGCCGGTCTAGACACACTTGATTCCCTTACAGAGGCATATCAATACATAGGTTTTAAGATTCTTACTAATCAAATATATTCCTCTGTGGGGAATAGGGGTTTTGAGTCCCGTTCACTGAGGAAGGTGTAGGTCTTGTCTATTCTGTATTTGGTTTATGGAATGGTACCTGTGCTAATATCAAACTCTGGTTTTATGCATCACCCCACCTCTCCTTTCCCCTTAAGGAGGCATAAGAGTGTTTTCTAAATGTGAGACGCTGCTCTCTTTCCTAATTCAGTTCATGTGTTGTGATGTTGACATTCCCTCTGTAAGTGATATCTTATGATAAGATTCTTTTTCTGTGTGACTAATTTCCCTTAGAATCATCATACCTAAATCCTCTCATTATGCTGCTACTGGCCTTATGACATTGATTTCACGTCTGAGTGATATTCCGTTGTACAAAATTACCACAAGTTCTTTATGCATTTCTCTTTTTCCTGGGATACTTTAGGTGTACCGAAGTTGAGGTTCTTGTATGCAGAGCAGCGCTAAACTTTGGGGTGCCTGTGTCTTGTTGATATTTAGTCTTCCCAATTTATATGTCCATGAGTTGAAGTCCCCTTTGCTCGGGGGCTTTGTATTTTAGATGTTTTAGGAAACAGCATACACTTCTTCAGAGTAGCTCTTGGATATTTATACCCCACCCATCAGCGTGACTAGTCTCCCTGTTTTCCATGGCCTCTCCTGCATTTTTGATTTGTACACATTTTTTGGATGGACTTTCTGAGCAGTGGAAATTGAGACTTCTTTGTTGTGCGGATTTGCATTTCCCGCTTTGTTGGTTGGCCAAAAACTCTGTATGTGTTTTTTTCCTGAAGATATTCAAGAAAAAAATGCATACACCCTTTTGCCAAACTGCATCATTTTAGAAATTCTGCTGCTTTTCATATGCTTTAAATGTGAGTACAATCTACCTTTTGAAAAATGTTTCCTGCAATTCTGCCTCTCATTCAGAACCTCTTCGTTGCCTTACCTGAATATATTTTTGGACGTTGGTTATCATTTATATCTTTGCAGGTCTTTGAATTGTCTGCTCCTGAGCTCCATTTTGCAACTCTCATTTTTTGTGAGCTGACCGCCAAACCATTGGATTGCTTCCGGCCCTATTTTGGTTCTGGGGTGGCAGGCTGAGCCTTTGGTTAATTCTTCTTCCTAATGGGAAATTAGAGTGACATGTGCCTGTCAAAACTCCTACAGCTAATCTCTCATTGGTTCCTCCTCTTCCCATTTATCCTCTTCAAAAATTGAAAACTGTGTGAAACAGGAGGTTAAAGGTGCTGATTCTCCAAGTCGGGAGATTGTTAGTAATGTGGCTGGAATGGCGAACCCCAGCACCAGGAGATCAAAAATGAGGTGCATTTTAGACACCTCTCCTGAGCACACGGTGTATGTTCATCTCGGTTTCCCAGGCATGTGTTCACTGTCAGAAGATTCCCTTGAAAGTGCAGATTTGGGACCCATGGAATGGGTACCAGGCAGTATTACTTTAAAAGGTCTGCATTTCCTCACCCAGCCTCTCTAACATCTCTTAGCGTGCATGGCTTCCAGCCTTATATATCATCCTGCTGTGGGTCTACATGTGTTCAATCCATGTTACATCGTAGCCCTTCAACAAAAGTTGTAAGAATTTTTGTCTGTCTCACTGTTTTTATAAATATATTTAAATTTATTTTTATATTGGTTACAGCTGATTTTCAAAGCTCTGTTTTTTGCTGCTGTACATCCACTTGATTCATGTACTGTGTGACCACAATAAATTCTTTCTCAGATGCTTATGAGTCATATGTTTTATTTTCCAGTGACTTGAGTGGACTGAGTGCAGTTCTTTGAGGTACCGTGTAGGCCTTGCCAGTTATTCAATTCGGTACTTGGAATGGTATCTTTGCTAATTTCAACCTCCTGGATAATACCTCACCATTCCCCACCTTTCCCATTTAGCAGCCTTATGTCTATTTTCTACATATTTGACTATGTTTCTGTTTTGTAGTTTATTTCATGTGTAGCCATTTTTGATTCCACCTTTAAGTGACATCTTATGATATGTGTCTTTTTCTTTCTGACATGTGTCACTTAGAATGATCGTATGTAACTCCTCCAGAGTTGTTCAAACTGGCCTTATTTCATTGATTTCGGGATGAGTAATATTCCACTCTACATAAGTACCCCATCTCTTTTATCCATTTTATCCTTCCAGGGACATTTAGGTTATATCCAAGTGGAGGCCCTTTTTAACAGAGAGGTGGTAAACGTTGGAGTGCCTGTTTTCTGTCATTTTTTGTTTTTCCCAAGGTATACGCCCATGAGTGCAAGTGCCCTATGCTCTGTAGCTCAGTTTTCAGATGTTTTAGCAAACACAATACACTTCTCCAGAGTGGCCGTTGGCAAATTACATTTCCACTATCAGCCTCACAGGGCTCCCTTTTCTCCTCACCCTGTCCTGCATTTCTCGTGATTACACTTTATGTGGATGACCCTTCTGACTGATGTGAAGTGATACATTTTGTAGTATTGATTTCCAGTGCCCACCTGTTTGGTTGGATAAAAAGTGTGAATGGCCTTTACTTGAATATATTCAGAAAAAAATGCATACGCCCTTTTGGGCCAACTGCATCATTGGCGATGTTCAGCCCCTTTTCTTGTGCTTTAATGGGGAGTCCTTTCTACCTCTTCAAATCTGTTTCCTGCCACACCCCCTTGCTTACAAGTCCTTTTCTGTGACTTACCTCAAGACATTTTTCAACAATAGATATTTTCAACTCTGCAGTTTCATGAATTTTATTGCCCCTGAGTTCCATTTTTCAACTTGTGTTTTTGGAAACTGGACACAAAACAGCAGGATTTCCTCTACCCCTATTCTCTTTCTGTGGGCAATTCTAGCCTTTGATGAATTTGTCTTCCGGATTGGAAATTAGAGTGGCATGTGCCTGTCCGAACAACTAAGACTTGTCTCTAAATTTTTCTCATCCTTCCGCTTCATCCTCTGGACAAATTCCAAACTGTGTGCAACAGGATGTTGACGGTGCTGATATCCCCAAGTGAGGAGATTGTTAGGAAAGATGCTGGAGGGGTGAACCCGTGCACCAGGCGATGAGGAGATGAGGTGCCTTTTCCAAACTCTTTCCGATCAAACGGTGTACAATCCTCTAGGTGTGACAGGCATGTTTTAGCTGTAGGAAGGGTCCCGTGCATGGAAGGAGAACACCAGGGATTTTTCCAAATCAGTGCCTCCCCGAACCCCAAACTGGGGAATTTTTAAGCTACGGCTACACGTATGTCCATTAAGGGCCTTGGGAAATAGGCAGAGCCCAAACTTTAGATGATTGAAATCTTCAGGTTCAGAAGCGCTCACCATCGGCCTTGCTTAGGTTACATTTTATCTGTCATTGATAGATGATGTCAATAAAAATATCGATTCTTTTTCAGATTATTTCCCCTTATAGGTTATTGCAAAATATTCAGTGTAGTTCCCTGTGCTATACAGTAGTTCCTTGTTGATGATCTATTTTATACATAGCAGTGTGTATGTGTTAATCCCAAACTGTTAATTTATCCCTTCTCCTACCTTTCCCCTTTGGTAATAATAAATTATAAGATTTTATACTTCTCAGAAATGGGGGAGCTGAAAGAGAGGTATCCTTTTCAATGGAAAAGCATTCTAAACAAGATTGAAGCTTCAGCCAAGAGTATTCGATGTACAACCATGGAAATAAATCACTTCATTTCTCTAATGTTGACCTGACAAATAAGACAGACGTCTTCACTGAACTTGCTTATAGTAAAGTGATGGAAATATCAAATGTAAGTCTTAGAAAAATCTTATTTTACCCGAGCATTATACACTGCTCTATGTTAACTACAGTTTGGCTCACACATCTGTTCAATGAAGTTACAAAGTTCTCAATTTCTGTTACTGATCATCCAGAGGGGACCCCAACAGGAGTCCCCGTGCCCAGTGTCATTGGAGCCAACAGATCAAGACTGAGTTTGGTTCAGAAGCAAAGGAAACATTATTTTGAAAACCGAATGGAGAGGTGAGAGTGTGCACTCCCCCACGGGCTGTGGGCTGGGATGCTGAGTAGGGATCCCGGCAGCGTCAGTGGGAGTTATGGGATGGAGCTCTCGAGAGCTGGGTTGGCTGCAGCTCAGGCTCTATGCCATGCAGTCTGCTTGGGACTCTGCTAGCTGAGGTGTCGACCCAGCCATTCTGCACTAGGAAGTCGGGTCTGAAGTGCCGGGTGTGGGACCTCTGCATGCGGAACCCTAGGAGCATGTGAAATTAGACAAAGCACAAAGGAAAAACAGGTTAGACTTTATTTTACTGCCCAGATTCTCTTTTTATCTCCCAGGAATTTTTAATGAACGTTGCCAGAGACGAACACCTCCTCTGCTTTTTGTTCCATTCCTCATTCTTGGGGTGTTGAGGGTGCAGACCCCTCTTTTGTAACTGCTTCATGCTGTGGTGGCAGCCCTGATACCTGGGGAGAGGGGCAAAATGTCTCCCCACCAGGCTCCAGGTGAGGTTGATTGTCCCAAGGCCTCCTGCCTCACTTCTCGTCCGCCTGAGCACCAGCATTGGAAGTGTTATAGATTCTAATGACCTTTAAGGGTCCAGGAAAGAGATGCGCAGAGATGCTGTTGTGGCAGGTTTCACCCCACCCCACATTTGTTCGGCGACCTTAGGCTGATGGTTTTTGCCAGCCTAGATGCTCTGACCAGTAGTCTGTGCTTTCTTTAATTAGGTCCCTGAATTAATGTACAAACAGCACCATGTGTCAGAGCCCTGCCTGTGCAACACCCAGACAGTCCAGGGTCAGTGGTGATCCAGGACCATGACGTCCACTGAGTCCACGGCCTTTAGAAGTAGCCAGCAGTCCAGCCGGTCATATTGGCCACCATCACCGCGGTGTCTGTAGGGTTTTCTATGGTGAAAGCGTGATATACGTTTCCCCCTCCAAGCTTATTAGCTCCCCTCTGGGTGCAGTAAGTCCTGCAAGCAGTAGTCTGCTCTTTCGGGGCACAGTCTTGTTGTTTTCTGAGAGAAACTCCAGGTCAAGTGATGGTCACACGAGTCATCTTGGGGGCCTGTTGCCCCCATTTGTCTCTCTGGAGGTTGGAGTTGGAGGGCCTCCTCACTCGAGGTCAGTGTGTCCACAGAGCGACCCTTGCAACTTCAGGACATGATGGGTGGTTAGGATCACCACGTGAGGTCCTATTCCCTTAGGAGGGAGCTGGCCTTGTGGGCTGCTGATTTCCAGCTTTTTAAATACCCCAGTATCCTGGCCTGATGAGTCGGTGGGCAAAGCCCTTGGTGACCATAGTTTATCATACCTGAAGGGCATTCTTGTGTTGCTCCATTTCAAGTGGTCCCAGTTTTTGCACTAAGGCTCCAAGGGCGATTAACCTTTGACCGGGTATGTAAAGGTCAAAGGGTTTAGCTAAATTAGCGAGTTCCTGGGCATGGGTCTGAATTGACTGCTCTTTCCATTCTTGAAAGGCTGCTTCTGGATTCTATTCACAAGGATCATCATATTTTCGTGTCAGTGTTTCATGTAGAGGCCCAGCTATTAGACTGTAGTTAGGGATCCAGATGCAGAAAACCTTGGCCTCCCCAGGAACCCCTAAGCTGTCTTCTAGTTTTAGAAGAGGTAAGGCTGCAAATGGCTTCTTCCCTATCCTGGGATGCGTTTCTCCGAATATCTGTGAGAATGAAGCCCAGGCAAGTCACCTGAGCCTGGGATATTTGAGCCTTTTTCTTGGACACCTTCTATCCTTTCTTGGCTAGGTAGTTCCGAGGCGTCTTTAGTAGGCCTGGCGATCAGAATGTAATCTGCATAGTGAAGGAGGGTTCCCTTTTACAGAGGTAGAACGTTTAGGTTTTTAGAGGACATTTCCCCAATGATGGTGTGGGGATTTTTGAACCATTGGGGCAGGACGGCCCAGCATTATTGCTCGTGTTGCATGTTGTGTCCTGCCACACACAAGCCAAAAATTCTTGTGACTCTGAGATGAATGGAATACAGAAGAAGGCATCATTGAAGTGTAATACAGAATGCCATGGCCTGGTGGATGGTAGAATCAGCAGCAGGGTGTAGGAAATAGGAGCTACTGGATGTATATCCTCGGTGGCTTCACTGACTGTCCTGATGTCCTTTACCAGGTCTCCAGCAGCCCATGGGGTTCAGGTGGTTAGGCCAATCCCAGGATATGGAGCCCACCTGGGCTGGATCCCGCACCCCACAGCCCACGGGGCTCTCGTGTTCAAGTCCCTCCCAGGGTATGGAGATCACCTGTGCAGCTACCCAGCAGCCCATGGGGCTCTCATAGTCAGGTCCCTCCCAGGATACGGAGCTCACCTGGGCAGGTATCCCAGCAGGGCTGGACACACAGGAACTGTGCACATAGCCCACCTTGCAGAGAACCCCCAGCTCACCTGTCACTCACAGCTGACACAGAACACCTCAGAGCAGGACTTGAACTAACAAACAGCAGCTCTGACAGGTCTGTGACCCTGGCTATCACTCTGTGCAGCCTCTCTCTGCCTGGTCTTCCAGACACTTCCACTGCAGCCAGGGCTCCAGGCCTCTGTCTCCACCCACCATCACTCCTCTCCCTGACTCCTGGGTTCCTCTCATTAGGATAGGGTCTTCTTGAAGTTGTTTTCCACTCATGGACCAGATAAAATGATAAGAAAACAAGCCGCAGCTGCAGCCCCTTGTCTATCCTGACTCTCAAGGCCCACACCTGTTCCTTGGGACTGACCCGTTTAGCAAGGTTCATTTTCTGCAACTGTGAGCCCCTGAGGGGTGAGGATTGGCTGATTTGGGCAGCCTGACACTGCCTGCCAGCCCCCCCCACAGGTGTGCCTGTGTTGAGGTCAATATAAACACCTCTCCAGTCAGCAAGAGCCCCTGTAGCTGTGACTGACGCCATATTATTTGCCCCGTCAGCAGTTTCGGGGCTGGGGTGGTGGGAGGGAGTGACGGGCCGTGGCTTTGTGGGTGGCCCAGTGTGAGTGGGGCTCTGCTGAACTTTCTGCAGGAGTTGCCAGGCTGCCACCTGCTAAAGAAGAGGATGTGTCACCCATACCTGCCACTGGAATTTCTCCCCGGGCAGAGGTGAGGAAGTAAAAAAGCAGTGTGGGCTGTGGCAGGAGGGGTATCTCAGGCAGGGAAATGAAAAGCTTCCAGAAGAGCATCTGGGGCCAGGACCATCCTGACTGGCCTGCAGGCACCAAGTCGGCCTGCGTGCTCTCGCTAGTGTGGCTCCACAGCCCTTCCTCTAGGCTTGCAAGTGCTTGTACATATTCAGGTGTTTTACCTGGAAAGGGTGGGAAGAGTTCAGCTGCAGCAGGACTGGGGCTCAGCTCACATTTACTCACAGACGCCTCGACACAGTCCCCCAGCTTTGCAATGAGGATGCTCCTTGTGGGGGAGTGCGCTGCTGACGGCATGGGAGACGATTTCCCACCTCTGACCAACTTAAGAATTTTTTACCACTGGAGCAAGTGCCCTGATACGATTTTCCTCTGTATAACTGGTGAGTTCTGTTTTTTTTCTTTCATTTTTTCTTTTTTGTTCAAGTTAGATTTTATTTATTCCTGTTTTTTTTTAATTTGGAGATATAAACATGGAAATAATGCATTAATATAAAGACGTCTATATGAAGGGAAAAACTTTTTTTCTGTTTTATTTTATTAAATGTTATTTATTTATTTTTAATTTTTTTAAATTTATTCCTTTATATAGCAGGTTCTTATTGGATATGTATTTTATACATATAAGTGTGCACATGTGAATCCCAGTCTCCCAATCCATCCCACCACCACCCTCACATGGCGTTCCCTCCTTGGTGTCCATATGTTTGTTCTCTACATCTGTCTCTATCTCTGCCCTGCAAACTGGTTCATCTGTACCATTTTTCTAGGTTCCACATATATGCATTAATATACAATATTTGTTTTTCTCTTTCTGACTTACTTCACTCTGTATGACAGTCTCTAGATCCATCGAGGTCTCTACAAATGACCCAATTTCATTCCTATGTATGGCTGAGTAATATTCCGTTGTATATATGTACCACGTCTTTATCCATTCGTCTGTCTGTGGGCACTTAGGTTGCTTTCATTACCTGTCTATTGTAAATAGTGCTGCAGTGAACATTGTGGTGAATGTGTCTTTTTTTTTTTTTTTTTCTTTTTGCGGTATGCGGGCCTCTCACTGTTGTGGCCTCTCCCATTGCGGAGCACAGGCTCCGGACGCGCAGGCCCAGCGGCCATGGCTCACGGGCCCAGCCGCTCCGTGGCATATGGGATCCTCCCAGACCGGGTCACGAACCCGCATCCCCTGCATCGGCAGGCGGACTCTCAACCACTGCGCCACCAGGGAGGCCCCGAATGTGTCTTTTTGATTTATGGTTTTCTCTGGGTATATGCCCAGTAGTGGGATTGCTGGATTATATGGTAATTCTATTTTTAGTTTTTTAAGGAACCTCCATACTGTTCTCCATAGAGACTGTATCGATTTACATTCCCAAAAATAGTGGAAGAAGGTTCCTTTTCTCCACACCCTCTCCAGCATTTGTTGTTTGTAGATTTTCTGGTGATGCCCATTCTAACAGGTGTGACGTGATACCTCATTGTAGTTTCGATTTCCATTTCTCTAATAATTAGTGATGTTCAGCAGATTTTCATGTGCGTACTGGCCATCGCTATGTCTTCTTGGAAGAAATGTCTATTTAGATCTTCCAGTTTTGTATTGGGTTGTTTGTTTTATTAATATTGAGCTGCATGAGCTGTTTATATATATTGGAGATTAATCATTTGTCCATTGATTCGTTTGCAAATATATTCTGCCATTCTGAGGGTTGTCTTTTCGTATTGTTTGTAGTTTCCTTCGCTTTGCAAAAGCTTTTACATTTCATAAGGTCCCATCTGTTTAGATTTCTTTTTTATTTCCTTACTATAGGAGGTGGATCAAAAAAGATCTTGCTGTGATTTACGTCAGAGTATCCTTCGTAAGTTTTCCTCTCAGAGTTTTATACTGTCTGGTCTTACATTAAGGTCGTTAATTCATTTTGAATATATTTTTTTGTATGGTGTTGGGGAGTGTTCTAATTTCATTATTTTACATGTAGCTGTCCATATTTCCCAGCACCAATGATTGAAGAGACTGTCTTATCTCCATTGTATAGTCTTGCCTCCTTTGTCATAGATTAGTTGACCATAAGTGTGTAGGTTTATCCTTGGGCTTTTATTTTTTCCTTTTACACGTTTATTGAAGTATAATTGCTTTACAATGGAGTGTTCGTTTCTGCCGTATAACAAACTGAATCAGCTATACATATACAAATATCACCAGATCCCCTCCCTCTTGCATCTCCCTCCCACACTCCATATCCCACCCCTTTATGTGGTCACAAAGCACCGAGCTGATCTCCCTGTTCTATGTGGCTGATTCTCAGTAGCTATCGGTGTTACATTTGGTAATGTATTTATGTCCATGCCACTCTCTCACTTCGTCCCAGCTTACCCATCCCCCTTCCGGTGTCCTCAAGTCCTTTCTCTATGTCTGTGTCCTTAATCCTGTCCTGCCACTAGGTTCTTCAAAATCTTTTTTTTTTCTTCATTAGATTCCATATATCTCTGTTAACATACAGTATTTGTTTTTCCCTTTCTGACTTACTTCACTGTGTAGGACAGATTCTAAGTCCATCCACCTCAGTACAAATAACTCAGTTTTGCTTCTTTTTATGGTTGAGTAATATTTGATTGTATATATGTGCCAGATCATCTTTATCCATTCATCTATCGATGGACACTTAGATTGCTTCCATGTCCTGGCTAATGCAAATAGAGCTGCAATGAACATTTTTGTACATAACTCTTTTTGAATTATGGTTTTCGCAAGGCAAATGCCCAGTAGTTGGATTGTTGTGTCATATGGTACTTCTATTGTTATTTATTTAAAGGAACCTCCGTACTGTTCTCCCTAGTGCTCATATCATTTTACATTCCCACCCACAGTGCAAGTGTGTTCCCTTTTCTCCAATAAAGGCCTCTCCAGCATTTATTGTTTTGTAGATTTTTTTGATGATTGCCACTCTGACCGCTGTGAGGTGATACCTCAGGGTAGTTTTGATTTGCATTACTCTAATGATTAGTGATGTTCAGCATCCTTTCATGTGTTTCTTGGTAATCTGTATATCTTCTTTGGAGAAATGTTTATTTAGGTCTTCTGCCCATTTTTGGATTGGGTTTTTTGTTTTTGTGATATTGAGCCACATGCGGTGCTTGTAAAGTTTGGAGATTAATCCTTTGTCAATTGCTTCATTTGAAAATATTTTCTCCCATTCTGAGGGTTGTTTTTGCATCTTGTTTATGTTTTCCTGTACTGTGTAAAAGCTTTTAAGTTTCATTAGGTCCCATTTGTTGATTTCTGTTTTTATTTCCATTTCTCTAGGAGGTGGGTCAAAAAGGATCTTGCTGTGATTTATGTCATAGAGTGTTCTGCCTATGGTTTCCTCTAAGTGTTTTATAGTGTCTGGTCTTATATTTAGATCTCTAATCAATTTAGAGTCTATTTTTGTGTATGGTGTTATGGAGTGTTCTAATTTCATTCTTTTATGTGTAGGGGTCCAGTTTTTCCAGCACCAATTACTGAAGAGACTGTCTTTTCTCCATTGTATATCCTTAGCTCCTTTGTCATAGATGAGATAGCCATAGGTATGTAGGTTTATCTCTGGGATTTCTGTCCTGTTCCATTGATCTGTGTTTATGCCAATCTACATACACTTGATTCCATTATGGAGACATATAAATACATAGGTTTCAAGGTTATTACCAGTCAGATATATTCCTCTTCAGTGAATAGGGTGTTTTGTGTCCAGTTCATTGAGAAAGGAGTAGGTCTTGTCTATTAACTATTTGGTATATGGAATAGGATCTGTGCTAATTTCAAACTCTGCTTTTACACATCACCCCACGTCACCTTTCCCCTTAAGGAGGCATAAGTGTGTTTTCTAAATGTGTAACTCTGTTCTCTTTTGAAATTCAGTTCATGTGTAGCCATGTTTACATTTCCTCTATAGGTGATATATTACAATAAGTTTCTTTTTCTTTGTGGCTCATTTCACTTAGCATCATCGTACCTAAAGCCACTCATTATGCTGCTATTGGCCTTATGACATTGATTTTATGTCTGAGTGACTTTCCTTTGTATATAAGTACCACAACATCTATATCCATTTTTTTTTTCCTTTCCTGGGATATATAAAGTGTACCGAAGGCGAGGTTCTTGTAAACAGAGCAGCCCTAAATCTTGGGCTGGCTGTGTGTTGTGGATTTTTAGTTTTCCCAAAATACACGCAAATGAGTGGAAGTGTGCTATACTCTGTAGCTCTGTTTTAGAAAACAACATACAGTTCTCCAGAGAGGCTGTTGGCAATTTACATCCTGTCCATCGGCGTAACCAGGCTCCCTTTTCTCCATGGCCTGTCCTGCATTTGTGGATTTTACACTATTTGTGGATGGCCCTTTTGACTGGAGGTAAGGGACACTTCTCTGTAGTGTGGATTTGCAATGCCTGATGGCTTGCTTAGCCAAAAAGGGCATATGCATTCTTTCCCGAATATATTCAATAAAATACACATAATCCCTTTTCAGCCAAGGGCAACATTGTTGAAATTCTGTCGCTTTTCATGTGCTTTAAAGATGACTCCAATCTACCTCTTGAAATCTGTTTCCTTCAATTCTGCCTTGCATTCAAATCCTCTTCACTGCCTTTCCTCAATATATTTCTGGATGATAGTTGTCCTTTATAATTCTGCAAGTTTGTGAATTGCTGTGCCCCTGATTTCCATTTTTCAACTCGCCTCTTTGTGAGCTGGCTGCAATACCGCAGGATGGCTTTAGGCCCTAGTCTGGTTCTGGGGTGTCAGGCTGAGCCTTTGGTTAATTCTTCTTCCTGATGGGAAACTAGAGTGACATGTACCCATCCAAACACCTACAGCTAATCTCTCATTTATTTCCCCTCTTCCTGTTCATCCTCTGCACAGTTTGCAAACTGTGCATAACGGGAGGGTAAAGGCGCTGACACTCCAAGTGGGGAGATTTTGACTAATGCAGATGGAATGGTGAAGCCGAGCACGACGAAAGGAAAAATGAGGTACCTTTTAGAAAACTTTCCCAATTACACAGTGTACCATCCACTGGGTTTCCCATGCATATTTTAACTGTAGGAAGATTCCCTTAAACCTGGAGAGTTGGGACCACTAGAACGGGTAGCACACAGTATTGCTCTAAGTGGTGTTCTTTTGCTCACACAACCTCAGCAATCTTGTCAGCCCCAAGAGTCCAGTCTTATGTCTCATCCAGCTGTGGGTGTAAAGGTGGTCAATCTAGCTTGCATCACAGGCCCTGAACGTAATTTTTAAGACTTTCTCTCTGTTTTTGCATTTTGCTTTTTAAATTTATTTTTATAAGTGGGTTTAACTGAATTTCAGTGCTGTGTTCATGCCGTAATACACACACATTATTCCTTTATGGAGACATGAGAATACATATGTTTTAAAATACTTAGAGTCAGACATATTCCTCTGCAATGAATAGGGGGTGTTGAGACCAGTTTATTGTGCCGGGAGTAGGTGTTGTCTATTACATACATGGTGTATATAACGGTATCTGTGCTAATTTAAAACTGTGGTTTTATTCATCACCCCACCTCAGCTTTCCCATTAAGCAGGCAGAAGATATTTTCTAAATGTGTGACTCTTTTGTGTTTGTAATTCAGTTCATGTGTAGTCATGTGTACATTCCCGCTATGAGTGATAACTTATGATAAGATTAGTTACTCTGTAATCTTTCCTAACTCAGTTCATGTGTAGCCATGTTTACAGGACCTTCATAAGTGATATCTTATGATAAGTTTCTTTTTCTGTGTGACTTATTTCACTTAGAATCATCGTACCTGAATCCACTCTTTTTGCTGCTACTGGCCTTATGACATTGATTTCATGGCTGAGCGATATTCCATCGTACGTAAGTACCACAATATCTTGAACCATTTTTGTCTTTCCTGGGATACTTAAGGTGTACCCAAGTTGAGGTTCTTGTATGCAGTGCAGCGCTAAATTTTAGGGTGGCTCTGTCTTATTGATTTTCAGTTTGCTCAAGGTATATTCCCTAGACTGGAAGTGCCCTTGGCTGTGTAGCTCTGTTGTTTACTTGTTTTAGGGAACACAATGCACTCCTCCAGAGAGGCATTTGGCAACTTACATCCCGCCCATCAGCATAACAAGGCTCCCTGATCTCCAGGGCCTGTCTTGCTTTTCTGGTTTTTACACATTTTGTGGATGTCCCTTTTGACCGGTGGGAAGGGATACTCCTTTGTAGTGCAGATTTGCATTGCTGCTTGCTTGCTTGGCCAAAAATGGCGTATGCATTTTCTCCTGAATATACTCAGGAGAAAACGCATACACCCTTTTTGGCCAAGTGCATCATTGTCGAAGTTGTGCCCCTCTTCCTGTGCTTGAAAGGTGATTCCAACGTACCTCCTGAAATCTGTTTCCTGCTATTCTGCCTCATTTTAAAGTCCGCCTCTCTGCCTTCCCTCAAAAGATTTTTGGACGATAGTTGTCCTCTATTACTCTGCCAGTTTGTAAATTGCTGTGCCCCTGAGCTCCATTTTTCAACTCGTTTTTGTGAGCTGACAGCAAATCCAAAATTATGGTTCAAAACCTATACTGTTTCCAGGGGGGTGGCTGAGACATTGGTTAATTCTACTTCCTGCCGGGCAATTAAAGTGACATGTACCTGTCCAAATGCCTAACAGCTACTCTCTCATTGGTTCTCCCTCTTCCCTTTCATCCTCTGCCAAATTGGCAACCTGTGCGAACCAGGAGGTTTTACGGGCTATCGCTCCAAGTTGGGAGATTGATAGTAAAGCCGTTAGAATGTCAAACTGGAGCACAAGGAGAGGGACTATAAGTTGAGTTGTAGAAACCTTTCGTATTCACAGTGTGTCCATTCTCTAGGTTTCCCATAAATGTTATGGCTGTAGTAATATTCCCTTACACATGGAGAGTTGGGACACATGGAATGGGTGCCACATATTATTGCTTTAAAGGGTCTGCATTTGCTCACCCAGTCTCACCAAACCTCTCAGTCTCAAGTGTCCAGCTTTATGCCACATCCAGCTCTCGTTGTAGGTAGGGTCATTCCAGGTTTCATCAGAGCCCCTGAAGGAATTGTAAAGAGTTTCCCTGTTTTTTTTTTGTTTGTTTGTTTTGTATTTGAAATTTCTTTTTGTACTGGGTTTCAGCTGATTCTCACTGCCATGTTTATGCCAGTTTAGACACACTTGATTCCCTTACGGTGATATATCAATACATAGGTTTTAAGATTCTTACTAGTCAGATATAGACCTCTGCGCAGAATATTGGGTTTTGCGTCCCTTTCACTGATGAAGGTGTAGGTCTTGTCTATTCCGTATTTTGATTTTGGAATGGTACTTGTACTAATATCAAACTCTGGTTCTATGCATCACCCCACCTCTCCTTCCTCCTTAAGAAGGCATAAGTGTGTTTTCTAAATGTGAGACGCTGTTCCCTTTCCTAACTCAGTTCATGTGTAGCCATGTTACAGAAAATTCATAAGTGCTATCTTATGATAAGTTCCTTTTTCTGTGTGACTTATTTCACTAGGAATCATTGTACCTGAATCCATTCGTTTTCCTGTTACTGGCATTATGACATTGATTTCATGGCTGAGGGATAATCCATCGTACATAAGTACCACAATTTTTTGAATCATTTTTATCTATCCTGGGATATTTAGAGAGTACTCAATTTGAGATTCTTGTAAGCAGTGCAGCCCTAAATTTTGGGGTGGCTCTATCTTATTGATTTTCAGTTTTCCCAAGGTATATTCCCTAGACTGGAAGTCCCCTCGGCTCTGTAGCTCTGTTGTTTACTTGTTTTAGGGAACACAATGCACTCCTCCAGAGAGGCAGTTGGCTATTTACATCCCGCCCATCAGCATAACAAGGCTCCATGTTCTCCAGGGCCTCTCTAGGATTTCTGGTTTTTACACATTTTGAGGATGTCCCTTTTGACTGGTGGGAATTGATACTATTTTGCTGTGCAGATTTGCATTGCCCACTTGCTTGCTTGGCCAAAAAGGGCGTATGCGTTTTCCCCTGAATATATTCAGGAGAAAACACATACGCCCTTTTTGGCCAAGTGCATCATTTTCGAAGTTGTGCCCCTCTTCCTGTGCTTTACAGGTGATTCCAACGAACCACTTGAAATCTGTTTCCTGCTATTCTGCCTCGCTTAGAAGGTCGCCTCGTTGCCTTCCCTTAACAGATTTTTTGGACGATAGTTGTCCATTTTTACTGTGCCAGTTTGTGAATTGCTGTGCCCTTGAGCTCGATTTTCTAACTCGTTTTTTGTGAGCTGACCACAAGTCCAAAATTTTGGTTCAGGACCTATAATTGTTCACGGCGGGTGGCTGAGACTTTGGTTAATTCTTCTTCCTGCCGGGAATTTAGAGTGACATGTGCCCGTCCAAATGCCTAACAGCTACTCTTTCATTGGTTCCCCCTTTTCCCTTTCATCCTCTTCCAAATTGGCAACCTGAGAAAACCAGGAGGTTAAAGGGGCTGTCTCTCCAAGTTGGGAGATTGATAGTTAAGCAGTTGGAAAGTCAAACCGGAGCACCAGGAGAGGGACAGTTAGTTGGGTTTTAGAAACCTTTCTTATTCACTGTGTGTCCATTCTCTTGGTTTCCTGTACATGTTTTAGCTATAGTAATATTCCCTTCAACATGGAGAGTTGGGAACCATGGAATGGGTGCCATGAATTATTGCTTTAAAGGGTCTGCATTTGCTCACCCAATCTCACCAATCCTCTCAGTCCCATGTGTCCAGCCTTATGACACCTCCAGCTGTCGTTGTAGATAGGGCCATTCCAGGTTTCATCAGAGACCCTGAAGAAATTGTAAAGAATTTCCCTGTTTTTTTGTTTTGTTTTTGAAATTCCTTTTTATAGTGGGTTTGACCTGTTTCTCACTGCCATGTTTATGCCAGTCTAAAAACACTTGTTTCCCTTACGGAGACATATCAATACATAGGTTTTAAGATTCTTACTAGTCAGATATATTCCTCTGCGGGAAATATGGGGTTTTGAGTCCCTTTCACTGAGGAAGGTGTAGGTCTTGTCTATTCCATAGTTGGTTTATGGAACGGTACCTGTGCTTATATCAAACTCTGGTTTTATGCATCACCCCACCTCTCCTTCCCCCTTAAGCAGGGATAAGAGTGTTTTCTAAATGTGAGACTCTGTTCTCTTTCCTAACTCAGTTCATGTGTAGCCATGTTTACAGGATCTTCATAAGTGATATCTTATGATACGTTTCTTTTTCTGTGTGACTTATTTCACTTAGAATCATCGTACCTGAATCCACTCATTTTGCTGCTTCTGGTCTTATGACATTGACTTCAAGGCTGAGGGATATTCCATCATACGTAAGTACCACAATTTTTTGAACCATTTTTTATATTTCCAGGGATATGTAAGGTGTACCCAAGTTGAGGTTCTTGTAAGCAGTGCAGCCCTAAATTTTGGGGTTGCTCTGTCTTATTGATTTTCAGTTTTCCCAAGGTATATTCCCTAGACTGGAAGTGCCCTTGGCTCTGTAGCTCTGTTGATTACTTGTTTTAGGGAACACTGTGCACTCCTCCAGAGAGGCATTTGGCAATTTACATCCCGCCCATCAGCATAACAAGGCTCCCTGTTCTCCAGGGCCTGTCTTGCCTTTCTGGATTTTACCCATTTTGTGGATGCCCCTAATGACCGGTGGGAAGTGATACATCTTTGTAGTGCAGATTTGCATTGCCCGCTTGCTTGCTTGGCCAAAAAGTGCGTATGCGTTTTCTCCTGAATATATTCAGGAGAAAACGCATATGCCCTTTTTGGCCAAGTGCATCATTGTCGAAGTTGTGCCCCTCTTCCTGTGCTTTAAAGGCGATTCCAATGTACCTCTTGAAATCTGTTTCCTGCTATTCTGCCTCGCTTTCAAGTCCGCCTCATTGCCTCCCCTCAACAGACTTTTGGACGATAGTTGCCCTTTATTACTCTGCCAGTTTGTGAATTGCTGTGCCCCTGAGTTCCATTTTTTAAATAGTTATTTGTGAGCTGAATGCAAGTCCAATATTTTTGTTCAGGACATATATTGGTTTTCGGTGGGTGGCTGAGACTTTGGTTAATTCTTCTTCCTCCCGGGAAATAAGAGTGACATGTGCCCGTCCAAATGCCTAACAGCTAATCTCTCATTGGTTCTCCCTATTCCCTTTCATCCTCTGCCAAATTGGCCATCTGTGCGAACCAGGAGTTTAATGGTGCTGTCTCTACAAGTTGGGAGATTGATAGTAAAGCAGTTGGAAAGTCAAACGGGAGCACCAAGAGAGGGACTATTCGTTGAGTTTTAGAAACCTTTCATATTCACAGTGTGTCCATTCTCTAGGTTTCCCATACATGTTATAGCTGTAGTAATATTCCCTTCAACCTGGAGAGTTGGGACCCATGGAATGGGTGCCATGCTTTATTGTTTTAAATGGTCTGCGTTTGCTCAAACAATCTCACCAATCCTCTCAGTCCCATGTGTCCAGCATTATTCCACATTCAGCAGTCATTGTAGATAGGGTCATTCCAGGTTTCAACAGAGACCCTGAAGGAATTGTAAAGAATTTCCCTGTTTTTTTGTTTTGTTTTTGAAATTCCTTTTTAGATTGGGTTTGAGCTGATTCTCGCTGCCATGTTTATGCCAGTCTAGACACACTTGATTCCCTTATGGAGACATATCAGTACATAGGTTTTAAGTTTCTTACTAGTCGGATATATTCCTCTGTGGGAAATATGGGATTATAAGTCCCTTTCACTGAGGAAGGTGTAGGTCTTGTCTATTCCATAGTTGGTTTTTGGAACGGTACATGTGCTTATATCAAACTCTGGTTTTATGCATCACCCCACCACTCCTTCCCCCTTAAGAAGGCATAAGAGTGTTTTCTAAATGTGAGACTCTGTTCCCTTTCCTAACTCAGTTCATGTGTAGCCATGTTTACAGGATCTTCATAAATGATATATTATGATAAGTTTCTTTTTCTGTGTGACATATTTCACTTAGAATCATCGTACCTGAATCCACTCATTTTGCTGCTACTGGTCTTATGACATTGATTTCATGGCTGAGGGATATTCCATCGTACGTAATTACCACAAATTTTTGAACCATTTTTATATTTCCAGGGATATGTAAGGTGTACCCAAGTTGAGGTTCTTGTAAGCAGTGCAGGCCTAAATTTTGGGGTGCCTCTGTCTTATTGATTTTCAGTTTTTCTAAGGTATATTCCCTAGACTCGAAGTGCCCTTGGCTCTTTAGTTCTGTTGTTTATTTGTTTTAGGGAACACAATGCACTCCTCCAGAGAGGCAGTTCGCAATTTACATCCCGCCCATCAGCATAAAAAGGCTCCCTGTTCTCCAGGGCCTGTCTTGCCTTTCTGGTTTTTACCCATTTTGTGGAGGCCCCTAATGACCGGTGGGAAGTGATACTTCTTTGTAGTGCAGATTTGCATTGCCCACTTGCTTCCTTGGCCAAAAAGGGCGTATGCGTTTTCTCCTGCATATATTCAGGAGAAAACGCATACGCCCTTTTTGGCCAAGTGCATCATTGTCGAAGTTGTGCCCCTATTCCTGTGTGTTAAAGGTGATTCCAACGTACCTCTTGAAATCTGTTTCCTGCTATTCTGCCTCTCTTATAAGTCCGCCTCGTTGCCTTCCCTCAACAGATTTTTGGACGATAGTTGCCCTTTATTACTCTGCCAGTTTGTGAATTGCTGTGCCCCTGAGCTCCATTTTGTAACTCGTTTTTTGTGAGCTGAACACAAGTTCAGTATTTTTTTTCAGAACCTATACTGGTTTTCGGTGGGTGGCTGAGACTTTGGTTAATTCTTCTTCCTCACGGGAAATAAGAGTGACATGTGCCCGTCCAAATGCCTGACAGCTACTCTCTCATTGGTTCTCCCTCTTCCCTTTCATCCTTTGCCAAATTGGCAACCTGTGAGAACCAGGAGGTTAAAGGTTCTGTCTCTCCAAGTTGGGAGATTGATAGTACAGCAGTTCGAAAGTCAAACTGGAGCACAAGGAGAGGGACTATTCGTTGAGTTTTAGAAACCTTTCATATTCACAGTGTGTCCATTCTCTAGGTTTCCCATACATGTTATAGCTATACTAATATTCCCTTCAACCTGGAGAGTTGGGACCCATGGAACGGGTGCCATGCATTACTGCTATAAAGGGTATGCTTTTGCTCACCCAATCTCACCAATCCTCTCAGTCCCATGTGTCCAGCCTTATGCCACATCCAGCTGTCATTGTAGATAGGGTCATTCCAGGTTTCATCAGAGACCCTGAAGGAATTGTAAAAAATTTCCCTGTTTTTTTGTTTTGTTTTTGAAATTCCTTTTTAGATTGGGTTTGAGCTGATTCTCGCTGCCATGTTTATGCCAGTCTAGACACACTTGATTCCCTTATGGAGACATATCAGTACATAGGTTTTAAGTTTCTTACTAGTCGGATATATTCCTCCGTGGGAAATATGGGATTATGAGTCCCTATCACTGAGGAAGGTGTAGGTCTTGTCTATTCCATAGTTGGTTTTTGGAACGGTACATGTGCTTATATCAAACTCTGGTTTTATGCATCACCCCACCACTCCTTCCCCCTTAAGAAGGCATAAGAGTGTTTTCTAAATGTGAGACTCTGTTCCCTTTCCTAACTCAGTTCATGTGTAGCCATGTTTACAGGATCTTCATAAATGATATATTATGATAAGTTTCTTTTTCTGTGTGACATATTTCACTTAGAATCATCGTACCTGAATCCACTCATTTTGCTGCTACTGGTCTTATGACATTGATTTCATGGCTGAGGGATATTCCATCGTACGTAAGTACCACAAATTTTTGAACCATTTTTATATTTCCAGGGATATGTAAGGTGTACCCAAGTTGAGGTTCTTGTAAGCAGTGCAGGCCTAAATTTTGGGGTGGCTCTGTCTTATTGATTTTCAGTTTTCCCAAGGTATATTCCCTAGACTCGAAGTTCCCTTGGCTCTGTAGCTCTGTTGTTTATTTGTTTTAGGGAACACAATGCACTCCTCCAGAGAGGCAGTTGGCAATTTACATCCCGCCCATCAGCATAAAAAGGCTCCCTGTTCTCCAGGGCCTGTCTTGCTTTTCTGGTTTTTACCCATTATTTGGATGCCCCTAATGTCCGGTGGGAAGTGATACTTCTTTGTAGTGCAGATTTGCATTGCCCGCTTGCTTGCTTGGCCTAAAAGGGCGTATGCGTTTTCTCCTGAATATATTCAGGAGAAAACGCATACGCCCTTTTTGGCCAAGTGCATCATGTCGAAGTTGTGCCCCTATTCCTGTGTGTTAAAGGTCATTCCAACGTACCTCTTGAAATCTGTTTCCTGTTATTCTGCCTCGCTTATAAGTCCGCCTCGTTGCCTTCCTTCAACAGATTTTTGGACGATAGTTGCCCTTTATTACTCTGCCAGTTTGTGAATTGCTGTGCCCCTGAGCTCCATTTTGTAACTCGTTTTTTGTGAGCTGAACGCAAGTTCAATATTTTTTTTCAGAACCTATACTGGTTTTCGGTGGGTGGCTGAGACTTTGGTTAATTCTTCTTCCTCACGGGAAATAAGAGTGACATGTGTCCGTCCAAATGCCTGACAGCTACTCTCTCATTGGTTCTCCCTCTTCCCTTTCATCCTTTGCCAAATTGGCAACCTGTGCGAACCAGGAGGTTAAAGGTTCTGTGTCTCCAAGTTGGGAGATTGATAGTAAAGCAGTTCGAAAGTCAAACTGGAGCACAAGGAGAGGGACTATTCGTTGAGTTTTAGAAACCTTTCATATTCACAGTGTGTCCATTCTCTAGGTTTCCCATACATGTTATAGCTATACTAATATTCCCTTCAACCTGGAGAGTTGGGACCCATGGAACGGGTGCCATGCATTACTGCTATAAAGGGTATGCATTTTCTCACCCATTCTCACCAGTCCTCTCAGTCCCATGTGTCCAGCCTTATGCCACATCCAGCTGTCATTGTAGATAGGGTCATTCCAAGTTACATCAGAGACCCTGAAGGAATTTTATAGAATTTCCCTTTTATTTTTTTTTTTCAAATTCCTTTTCATAGTGGGTTTGAGCTGATTCTCACTGCCATGTTTATGCCAGTCTAGACACACTTGATTCCCTTATGGAGACATATCAATACATAGGTTTAAGATTCTTACTAGTCAGATATATACCTCTGCGGAAAATATGGGGTTTTGAGTCCCTTTCAGTGAGGAAGTTGTAGGTCTTCTCTATTCCATAGTTGGTTTTTGGAACGGTAACTGTGCCTATATCAAACTCTGTATTATGCATCACCCCACCTCTCCTTCCCCCTTTAAGCAGGCATAAGAGTGTTTTCTAAATGTGAGACTCTGTTCTCTTTCCTAACTCAGTTCATGTGTAGCCATGTTTACAGGATCTTCATAAGTGATATCTTATGATAAGCTTCTTTTTCTGTGTGACTTATTTCACTTAGAATCATCGTACCTGAATCCACTCATTTTGCTGCTACTGGTCTTATGACATTGATTTCATGACTGAGGGATATTCCATCATACGTAAGTACCAAAATTTTTTGAACCATTTTTATATTTCCTGGGATATTTAAGGTGTACCCAAGTTGAGGTTCTTGTAAGCAGTGCAGCCCTAATTTTTCGGGTGCCTCTGTCTTATTGATTTTCAGTTTTTCCAAGGTATATTCCCTAGACTCGAAGTGCCCTTGGCTCTGTAGCTCTGTTGTTTACTTGTTTTAGGGAACACAATGCACTCCTCCAGGGAGGCAGTTGGCAATTTACATCCCGCCCATCAGCATAGCAAGGCTCCCAGTTCTCCAGGGCCTGTCTTGCATTTCTGTTTTTTAAACATTTTGAGTATGTCCCTTTTGACTTGTGGGAGGTGATACTTCTTTGTAGACCAGATTTGCATTGCCCGCTTCCTTGCTTGGCCAAAAAGGGTGTATGCGTTTTATCCTGCATATATTCAGGAGAAAACCCATACGCCCTTTTTGGCCAAGTGCATCATTGTCGAAGTTGTGCCCCTCTTCCTGTGTTTTAAAGGCGATTCCACCGTACCTCTTGAAATCTGTTTCCTGCTATTCTGCCTCCCTTTCAAGTCCGCCTCGTTGCCTTCCCTCAAAAGATTTTTGGATGATAGTTGTCCTTTATTACTCTGCCAGGTTGTGAATTGCTGTGCCCCTGAGCTCCATTTTTTAACTCTTTTTTCATGAGCTGAACGCAAGTCCATATTTTGGTTTAGGACCTATACTGGTTCCTGGTGGGTGGCTGAATCTTTGGTTAATTCTTCTTCCACCCGGGAAATAAGAGTGACATGTGCCCGTCCAAATGCCTGACAGCTACTCTCTCATTGGTTCTCCCTCTTCCCTTTCATCCTTTGCCAAATTGGCAACCTGTGAGAACCAGGAGGTTAAAGGTTCTGTCTCTCCAAGTTGGGAGATTGATAGTAAAGCAGTTCGAAAGTCAAACTGGAGCACAAGGAGAGGGACTATTCGTTGAGTTTTAGAAACCTTTCATATTCACAGTGTGTCCATTCTCTAGGTTTCCCATACATGTTATAGCTATACTAATATTCCCTTCAACCTGGAGAGTTGGGACCCATGGAACGGGTGCCATGCATTACTGCTATAAAGGGTATGCTTTTGCTCACCCAATCTCACCAATCCTCTCAGTCCCATGTGTCCAGCCTTATGCCACATCCAGCTGTCATTGTAGATAGGGTCATTCCAGGTTTCATCAGAGACCCTGAAGGAATTGTAAAAAATTTCCCTGTTTTTTTGTTTTGTTTTTGAAATTCCTTTTTAGATTGGGTTTGAGCTGATTCTCGCTGCCATGTTTATGCCAGTCTAGACACACTTGATTCCCTTATGGAGACATATCAGTACATAGGTTTTAAGTTTCTTACTAGTCGGATATATTCCTCTGTGGGAAATATGGGATTATGAGTCCCTATCACTGAGGAAGGTGTAGGTCTTGTCTATTCCATAGTTGGTTTTTGGAACGGTACATGTGCTTATATCAAACTCTGGTTTTATGCATCACCCCACCACTCCTTCCCCCTTAAGAAGGCATAAGAGTGTTTTCTAAATGTGAGACTCTGTACTCTTTCCTAACTCAGTTCATGTGTAGCCATGTTTACAGGATCTTCATAAATGATATCTTATGATAAGTTTATTTTTCTGTGTGACATATTTCACTTAGAATCATCGTACCTGAATCCACTCATTTTGCTGCTACTGGTCTTATGACATTGATTTCATGGCTGAGGGATATTCCATCGTACGTAAGTACCACAAATTTTTGAACCATTTTTATATTTCCAGGGATATGTAAGGTGTACCCAAGTTGAGGTTCTTGTAAGCAGTGCAGGCCTAAATTTTGGGGTGGCTCTGTCTTATTGATTTTCAGTTTTCCCAAGGTATATTCCCTAGACTCGAAGTTCCCTTGGCTCTGTAGCTCTGTTGTTTATTTGTTTTAGGGAACACAATGCACTCTTCCAGAGAGGCAGTTGGCAATTTACATCCCGCCCATCAGCATAAAAAGGCTCCCTGTTCTCCAGGGCCTGTCTTGCTTTTCTGGTTTTTACCCATTATTTGGATGCCCCTAATGTCCGGTGGGAAGTGATACTTCTTTGTAGTGCAGATTTGCATTGCCCGCTTGCTTGCTTTGCCTAAAAGGGCGTATGCGTTTTCTCCTGAATATATTCAGGAGAAAACGCATACGCCCTTTTTGGCCAAGTGCATCATGTCGAAGTTGTGCCCCTATTCCTGTGTGTTAAAGGTCATTCCAACGTACCTCTTGAAATCTGTTTCCTGTTATTCTGCCTCGCTTATAAGTCCGCCTCGTTGCCTTCCTTCAACAGATTTTTGGACGATAGTTGCCCTTTATTACTCTGCCAGTTTGTGAATTGCTGTGCCCCTGAGCTCCATTTTGTAACTCGTTTTTTGTGAGCTGAACGCAAGTTCAATATTTTTTTTCAGAACCTATACTGGTTTTCGGTGGGTGGCTGAGACTTTGGTTAATTCTTCTTCCTCACGGGAAATAAGAGTGACATGTGTCCGTCCAAATGCCTGACAGCTACTCTCTCATTGGTTCTCCCTCTTCCCTTTCATCCTTTGCCAAATTGGCAACCTGTGCGAACCAGGAGGTTAAAGGTTCTGTGTCTCCAAGTTGGGAGATTGATAGTAAAGCAGTTCGAAAGTCAAACTGGAGCACAAGGAGAGGGACTATTCGTTGAGTTTTAGAAACCTTTCATATTCACAGTGTGTCCATTCTCTAGGTTTCCCATACATGTTATAGCTATACTAATATTCCCTTCAACCTGGAGAGTTGGGACCCATGGAACGGGTGCCATGCATTACTGCTATAAAGGGTATGCATTTTCTCACCCATTCTCACCAGTCCTCTCAGTCCCATGTGTCCAGCCTTATGCCACATCCAGCTGTCATTGTAGATAGGGTCATTCCAAGTTACATCAGAGACCCTGAAGGAATTTTATAGAATTTCCCTTTTATTTTTTTTTTTTCAAATTCCTTTTCATAGTGGGTTTGAGCTGATTCTCACTGCCATGTTTATGCCAGTCTAGACACACTTGATTCCCTTATGGAGACATATCAATACATAGGTTTAAGATTCTTACTAGTCAGATATATACCTCTGCGGAAAATATGGGGTTTTGAGTCCCTTTCAGTGAGGAAGTTGTAGGTCTTCTCTATTCCATAGTTGGTTTTTGGAACGGTAACTGTGCCTATATCAAACTCTGTATTATGCATCACCCCACCTCTCCTTCCCCCTTTAAGCAGGCATAAGAGTGTTTTCTAAATGTGAGACTCTGTTCTCTTTCCTAACTCAGTTCATGTGTAGCCATGTTTACAGGATCTTCATAAGTGATATCTTATGATAAGCTTCTTTTTCTGTGTGACTTATTTCACTTAGAATCATCGTACCTGAATCCACTCATTTTGCTGCTACTGGTCTTATGACATTGATTTCATGACTGAGGGATATTCCATCATACGTAAGTACCAAAATTTTTTGAACCATTTTTATATTTCCTGGGATATTTAAGGTGTACCCAAGTTGAGGTTCTTGTAAGCAGTGCAGCCCTAATTTTTCGGGTGCCTCTGTCTTATTGATTTTCAGTTTTTCCAAGGTATATTCCCTAGACTCGAAGTGCCCTTGGCTCTGTAGCTCTGTTGTTTACTTGTTTTAGGGAACACAATGCACTCCTCCAGGGAGGCAGTTGGCAATTTACATCCCGCCCATCAGCATAGCAAGGCTCCCAGTTCTCCAGGGCCTGTCTTGCATTTCTGTTTTTTAAACATTTTGAGTATGTCCCTTTTGACTTGTGGGAGGTGATACTTCTTTGTAGACCAGATTTGCATTGCCCGCTTCCTTGCTTGGCCAAAAAGGGTGTATGCGTTTTCTCCTGCATATATTCAGGAGAAAACCCATACGCCCTTTTTGGCCAAGTGCATCATTGTCGAAGTTGTGCCCCTCTTCCTGTGTTTTAAAGGCGATTCCACCGTACCTCTTGAAATCTGTTTCCTGCTATTCTGCCTCCCTTTCAAGTCCGCCTCGTTGCCTTCCCTCAAAAGATTTTTGGATGATAGTTGTCCTTTATTACTCTGCCAGGTTGTGAATTGCTGTGCCCCTGAGCTCCATTTTTTAACTCTTTTTTCATGAGCTGAACGCAAGTCCATATTTTGGTTTAGGACCTATACTGGTTCCTGGTGGGTGGCTGAATCTTTGGTTAATTCTTCTTCCACCCGGGAAATAAGAGTGACATGTGCCCGTCCAAATGCCTGACAGCTACTCTCTCATTGGTTCTCCCTCTTCCCTTTCATCCTTTGCCAAATTGGCAACCTGTGCGAACCAGGAGGTTAAAGTTCTGTATCTCCAAGTTGGGAGATTGATAGTAAAGCAGTTCAAAAGTCAAACTGGAGCACAAGGAGAGGGACTATTCGTTGAGTTTTAGAAACCTTTCATATTCACAGTGTGTCCATTCTCTAGGTTTCCCATACATGTTATAGCTGTACTAATATTCCCTTCAACCTGGAGAGTTGGGACCCATGGAACGGGTGCCATGCATTACTGCTATAAAGGGTATGCTTTTGCTCACCCAATCTCACCAATCCTCTCAGTCCCATGTGTCCAGCCTTATGCCACATCCAGCTGTCATTGTAGATAGGGTCATCCGAGGTTTCATCAGAGACCCTGAAGGAATTGTAAAAAATTTCCCTGTTTTTTTGTTTTGTTTTTGAAATTCCTTTTTAGATTGGGTTTGAGCTGATTCTCGCTGCCATGTTTATGCCAGTCTAGACACACTTGATTCCCTTATGGAGACATATCAGTACATAGGTTTTAAGTTTCTTACTAGTCGGATATATTCCTCTGTGGGAAATATGGGATTATGAGTCCCTTTCACTGAGGAAGGTGTAGGTCTTGTCTATTCCATAGTTGGTTTTTGGAACGGTACATGTGCTTATATCAAACTCTGGTTTTATGCATCACCCCACCACTCCTTCCCCCTTAAGAAGGCATAAGAGTGTTTTCTAAATGTGAGACTCTGTTCCCTTTCCTAACTCAGTTCATGTGTAGCCATGTTTACAGGATCTTCATAAATGATATATTATGATAAGTTTCTTTTTCTGTGTGACATATTTCACTTAGAATCATCGTACCTGAATCCACTCATTTTGCTGCTACTGGTCTTATGACATTGATTTCATGGCTGAGGGATATTCCATCGTACGTAATTACCACAAATTTTTGAACCATTTTTATATTTCCAGGGATATGTAAGGTGTACCCAAGTTGAGGTTCTTGTAAGCAGTGCAGGCCTAAATTTTGGGGTGGCTCTGTCTTATTGATTTTCAGTTTTTCTAAGGTATATTCCCTAGACTCGAAGTGCCCTTGGCTCTTTAGTTCTGTTGTTTATTTGTTTTAGGGAACACAATGCACTCCTCCAGAGAGGCAGTTCGCAATTTACATCCCGCCCATCAGCATAAAAAGGCTCCCTGTTCTCCAGGGCCTGTCTTGCCTTTCTGGTTTTTACCCATTTTGTGGAGGCCCCTAATGACCGGTGGGAAGTGATACTTCTTTGTAGTGCAGATTTGCATTGCCCACTTGCTTCCTTGGCTAAAAAGGGCGTATGCGTTTTCTCCTGCATATATTCAGGAGAAAACGCATACGCCCTTTTTGGCCAAGTGCATCATTGTCGAAGTTGTGCCCCTATTCCTGTGTGTTAAAGGTGATTCCAACGTACCTCTTGAAATCTGTTTCCTGCTATTCTGCCTCTCTTATAAGTCCGCCTCGTTGCCTTCCCTCAACAGATTTTTGGACGATAGTTGCCCTTTATTACTCTGCCAGTTTGTGAATTGCTGTGCCCCTGAGCTCCATTTTGTAACTCGTTTTTTGTGAGCTGAACACAAGTTCAGTATTTTTTTTCAGAACCTATACTGGTTTTCGGTGGGTGGCTGAGACTTTGGTTAATTCTTCTTCCTCACGGGAAATAAGAGTGACATGTGCCCGTCCAAATGCCTGACAGCTACTCTCTCATTGGTTCTCCCTCTTCCCTTTCATCCTTTGCCAAATTGGCAACCTGTGAGAACCAGGAGGTTAAAGGTTCTGTCTCTCCAAGTTGGGAGATTGATAGTAAAGCAGTTCGAAAGTCAAACTGGAGCACAAGGAGAGGGACTATTCGTTGAGTTTTAGAAACCTTTCATATTCACAGTGTGTCCATTCTCTAGGTTTCCCATACATGTTATAGCTATACTAATATTCCCTTCAACCTGGAGAGTTGGGACCCATGGAACGGGTGCCATGCATTACTGCTATAAAGGGTATGCTTTTGCTCACCCAATCTCACCAATCCTCTCAGTCCCATGTGTCCAGCCTTATGCCACATCCAGCTGTCATTGTAGATAGGGTCATTCCAGGTTTCATCAGAGACCCTGAAGGAATTGTAAAAAATTTCCCTGTTTTTTTGTTTTGTTTTTGAAATTCCTTTTTAGATTGGGTTTGAGCTGATTCTCGCTGCCATGTTTATGCCAGTCTAGACACACTTGATTCCCTTATGGAGACATATCAGTACATAGGTTTTAAGTTTCTTACTAGTCGGATATATTCCTCTGTGGGAAATATGGGATTATGAGTCCCTATCACTGAGGAAGGTGTAGGTCTTGTCTATTCCATAGTTGGTTTTTGGAACGGTACATGTGCTTATATCAAACTCTGGTTTTATGCATCACCCCACCACTCCTTCCCCCTTAAGAAGGCATAAGAGTGTTTTCTAAATGTGAGACTCTGTACTCTTTCCTAACTCAGTTCATGTGTAGCCATGTTTACAGGATCTTCATAAATGATATCTTATGATAAGTTTCTTTTTCTGTGTGACATATTTCACTTAGAATCATCGTACCTGAATCCACTCATTTTGCTGCTACTGGTCTTATGACATTGATTTCATGGCTGAGGGATATTCCATCGTACGTAAGTACCACAAATTTTTGAACCATTTTTATATTTCCAGGGATATGTAAGGTGTACCCAAGTTGAGGTTCTTGTAAGCAGTGCAGGCCTAAATTTTGGGGTGGCTCTGTCTTATTGATTTTCAGTTTTCCCAAGGTATATTCCCTAGACTCGAAGTTCCCTTGGCTCTGTAGCTCTGTTGTTTATTTGTTTTAGGGAACACAATGCACTCCTCCAGAGAGGCAGTTGGCAATTTACATCCCGCCCATCAGCATAAAAAGGCTCCCTGTTCTCCAGGGCCTGTCTTGCTTTTCTGGTTTTTACCCATTATTTGGATGCCCCTAATGTCCGGTGGGAAGTGATACTTCTTTGTAGTGCAGATTTGCATTGCCCGCTTGCTTGCTTGGCCTAAAAGGGCGTATGCGTTTTCTCCTGAATATATTCAGGAGAAAACGCATACGCCCTTTTTGGCCAAGTGCATCATGTCGAAGTTGTGCCCCTATTCCTGTGTGTTAAAGGTCATTCCAACGTACCTCTTGAAATCTGTTTCCTGTTATTCTGCCTCGCTTATAAGTCCGCCTCGTTGCCTTCCTTCAACAGATTTTTGGACGATAGTTGCCCTTTATTACTCTGCCAGTTTGTGAATTGCTGTGCCCCTGAGCTCCATTTTGTAACTCGTTTTTTGTGAGCTGAACGCAAGTTCAATATTTTTTTTCAGAACCTATACTGGTTTTCGGTGGGTGGCTGAGACTTTGGTTAATTCTTCTTCCTCACGGGAAATAAGAGTGACATGTGTCCGTCCAAATGCCTGACAGCTACTCTCTCATTGGTTCTCCCTCTTCCCTTTCATCCTTTGCCAAATTGGCAACCTGTGCGAACCAGGAGGTTAAAGGTTCTGTGTCTCCAAGTTGGGAGATTGATAGTAAAGCAGTTCGAAAGTCAAACTGGAGCACAAGGAGAGGGACTATTCGTTGAGTTTTAGAAACCTTTCATATTCACAGTGTGTCCATTCTCTAGGTTTCCCATACATGTTATAGCTATACTAATATTCCCTTCAACCTGGAGAGTTGGGACCCATGGAACGGGTGCCATGCATTACTGCTATAAAGGGTATGCATTTTCTCACCCATTCTCACCAGTCCTCTCAGTCCCATGTGTCCAGCCTTATGCCACATCCAGCTGTCATTGTAGATAGGGTCATTCCAAGTTACATCAGAGACCCTGAAGGAATTTTATAGAATTTCCCTTTTATTTTTTTTTTTCAAATTCCTTTTCATAGTGGGTTTGAGCTGATTCTCACTGCCATGTTTATGCCAGTCTAGACACACTTGATTCCCTTATGGAGACATATCAATACATAGGTTTAAGATTCTTACTAGTCAGATATATACCTCTGCGGAAAATATGGGGTTTTGAGTCCCTTTCAGTGAGGAAGTTGTAGGTCTTCTCTATTCCATAGTTGGTTTTTGGAACGGTAACTGTGCCTATATCAAACTCTGTATTATGCATCACCCCACCTCTCCTTCCCCCTTTAAGCAGGCATAAGAGTGTTTTCTAAATGTGAGACTCTGTTCTCTTTCCTAACTCAGTTCATGTGTAGCCATGTTTACAGGATCTTCATAAGTGATATCTTATGATAAGCTTCTTTTTCTGTGTGACTTATTTCACTTAGAATCATCGTACCTGAATCCACTCATTTTGCTGCTACTGGTCTTATGACATTGATTTCATGACTGAGGGATATTCCATCATACGTAAGTACCAAAATTTTTTGAACCATTTTTATATTTCCTGGGATATTTAAGGTGTACCCAAGTTGAGGTTCTTGTAAGCAGTGCAGCCCTAATTTTTCGGGTGCCTCTGTCTTATTGATTTTCAGTTTTTCCAAGGTATATTCCCTAGACTCGAAGTGCCCTTGGCTCTGTAGCTCTGTTGTTTACTTGTTTTAGGGAACACAATGCACTCCTCCAGGGAGGCAGTTGGCAATTTACATCCCGCCCATCAGCATAGCAAGGCTCCCAGTTCTCCAGGGCCTGTCTTGCATTTCTGTTTTTTAAACATTTTGAGTATGTCCCTTTTGACTTGTGGGAGGTGATACTTCTTTGTAGACCAGATTTGCATTGCCCGCTTCCTTGCTTGGCCAAAAAGGGTGTATGCGTTTTCTCCTGCATATATTCAGGAGAAAACCCATACGCCCTTTTTGGCCAAGTGCATCATTGTCGAAGTTGTGCCCCTCTTCCTGTGTTTTAAAGGCGATTCCACCGTACCTCTTGAAATCTGTTTCCTGCTATTCTGCCTCCCTTTCAAGTCCGCCTCGTTGCCTTCCCTCAAAAGATTTTTGGATGATAGTTGTCCTTTATTACTCTGCCAGGTTGTGAATTGCTGTGCCCCTGAGCTCCATTTTTTAACTCTTTTTTCATGAGCTGAACGCAAGTCCATATTTTGGTTTAGGACCTATACTGGTTCCTGGTGGGTGGCTGAATCTTTGGTTAATTCTTCTTCCACCCGGGAAATAAGAGTGACATGTGCCCGTCCAAATGCCTAACAGCTACTCTCTCTTTGGTTCTCCCTCTTCCCTTTCATCCTTTGCCAAATTGGCAACCTGTGCGAACCAGGAGGTTAAAGGTGCTGTCTCTCCAATTTGGAAGATTGATAGTAAAGCAGTTAGAAAGTGATACTGGAGCACTAGGAGAGGGACTATTCATTGAGTTTTAGAAACCTTTCGTATTCACAGTGTGTCCATTCTCTAGGTTTCCCGTACATGTTATAGCTGTACTAATATTCCCTTCAACCTGGAGAGTTGGGACCCATGGAATGGGTGCCTTGCTTTATTGCTTTAAAGGGTCTGCATTTGCTCACCAAATCTCACCAATCCTGTCAGTCCCATGTGTCCAGCCTTATGCCATATCCAGCTGTCGTTGTAGATAGGGTCATTCCAGGTTTCATCAGATACCCTGAAGGAATTGATAATAATTTCCCTGTTTTTTTGTTTTGTTTTTTAAATTCATTTTTATAGAGGGTTTGAGCTGATTCTCGCTGCCATGTTTATGCCAGTCTATAAACACTTGATTCTTTTATGGAGACATATCAATACATAGGTTTTAAGATTCTTACTAATCAGATATATTCCTCTGCAGGAAATATGGGGTTTTGAGTCCATTTCACTGAGGAAGGTGTAGGTCTTGTCTATTCCGTAGTTGGTTTTTGGAACGGTACCTGTGCTTATATTAAACTCTGGTTTTATGCATCACTCCACCTCTCCTTCCCCCTTAAGCAGGCATAAGAGTGTTTTCTAAATGTGAGACTCTGTTCTCTTTCCTAACTCAGTTCATGTGTAGCAATGTTTACAGGATCTTCATAAGCGATATCTTATGATACGTTTCTTTTTCTGTGTGACTTGTTTCACTTAGAATCATCGTACCTGAATCCACTCATTTTGCTGCTACTGGTCTTATGACATTGATTTCATGGCTGAGGGATATTTCATCGTTCGTAAGTACCACAATTTTTTGAACCATTTTTATATTTCCTGGGATATTTAAGGTGTACCGAAGTTGAGATTCTTGTAAGCAGTGCAGCCCTAAATTTTGGGGTGGCTCTGTCTTATTGATTTTCAGTTTTCCCAAGGTATATTCCCTAGACTGGAAGTGTCCTTGGCTCTGTAGCTCTGTTGTTTACTTGTTTTAGGGAACACCATGCACTCTTCCAGAGAGGCAGTTGGCAATTTACATCCCACCCATCAGCATAACAAGGCTCAATGTTCTCCAGGGCCTGCCTTGAATTTCTGGTTTTTACCAGTTTTGTGGATATCCCTTTGGACCGGTGGGAAGTGATACTTCTTTGTAGTGCAGACTTGCATTGTCCGCGTGCTTGCTTGGCCAAGAAGAGTTTATTCGTTTTCTCCTGAATATACTCAGGAGAAAACGAATACGCCCTTTTTGGCCAAGTGCATCATTGTCGATGTGGTGCCTCACTTCCTGTGCTTTAAAGGCGATTCCAACGTACCTCTTGAAATCTGTTTCCTGCTATTCTGCCTCCGTTTCAAGTCCGCCTCATTGCCTTCCCTCAACAGATTTTTAGATGATAGTTGTCCTTTATTACTCTGCCTGTTTGTGAATTGCTGTGCCCCGGAGCTCCATTTTTTATCTCGTTTTTTGTGAGCTGAACGCAAGTCCAATATTTTGGTTGAGGACCTACACTGGTTCCCGGTGTGTGGCTGAGACTTTGGTTAATTCTTCTTCCTCCCAGGAAATAAGAGTGACATGTGCCCGTCCAAATGCCTAACAGCTACTCTCTCATTGGTTCTCCCTCTTGCCTTTCATCCTTTGTCAAATTGGCAACTTGTGCCAACCAGGAGGGTAAAGGTGCTGTCTTCTCCATGTTGGGAGATTGATAGGAAAGCAGTTGGAAAGTCAAACCGGAGCACCAGGAGAGGGACTATTAGTTGAGTTTTAGAGACCTTTCGTATTCACAGTGTGTCCATTCTCTAGGTTTCCCGTACATGTAATAGCTGTAGTAATATTCCCTTCAACCTCGAGAGTTGGGACCCATGGAATGTTTGCCCCTCATTATTGCTTTAAAGGGTCTGCATTTGCTCACCCAATCTCACCAATCCTCTCAGTCCTAAGTGTCCAGCCTTATGCCACATCCAGCTGTCATTGTAGATAGGGTCATTCCAGGTTTCATCAGAGACCCTGAAGGAATTGAAATAAATTTCCCTGTTTTTTTTGTTTTGTTTTTGAAATTCCTTTTTATAGTGGGTTTGAGCTGATTCTCACTGTCATGTTTATGCCAGTCTAGACACACTTGATTCCCTTATGGAGACATATCAATACATAGGTTTTAAGATTCATACTTTTAAGATATATTACTCTGTGGTGAATATGGGGTGTTGAGTCCCTTTCACTGAGGAAGTTGTAGGTTTTGTCTATTTCGTATTTGGTTTTTGGAACGGTACCTGTACTAATATCAAACTCTGATTTTATGCATCACCCCACCTCTCCTTCCCCCTTAAGAAAGCATAAGCGTTTTTTTTTTAAATGTGAGTCTCACTTTTCTTTCCTAACTCAGTTCATGTGTAGCCATGTTTACAGGATCTTCATAAGTGATATCTTATGATAAGTTTCTTTTTCTGTGTGACTTATTTCACTTAGAATTATCGTACCTGAATCCACTCATTTTGCTGCTACTGGCCTTATGACATTGATTTCAAGGCTGAGGGATATTCCATCATACGTAAGTACCACAATTTCTTGAACCATTTTTGTCTTTCCTGGGATATTTAATGTGTACCCAAGTTGAGGTTTTTGTAAGCAGTGCAGCCCTGAATTTTGGTGTGGATCTGTCTTATTTATTTTCAGGTTTTCCAAGGTATATTCCCTAGACTGGAAGTGCCTTTGGCTCTGTAGCTCTGTTGTTTACTTGTTTTAGGGAACACAATGCACTCCTCCACAGAGGCAGTTGGCAATTTACATCCCACCCATCATCATAACAAGGTTCCATGTTCTCCAGGGCCTGTCTTGCCTTTCTGGTTTTTACCCATTTTGTGGATGTCCCTTTTGACCGGTGGGAAGTGATACTTCTTTGTAGTGCAGATTTGCATTGCCCGCTTTCTTGCTTGTCCAAAAAGGGCATATGCGTTTTCTCCTGCATATATGCACGTTTAAACCCATATGCCCTTTATGGCCATTTCCATAATTTTCCAAGTTGTAATGCTTTTCCTGTGTTTAAAGGCGATTCCAATGTACCTCTTGAAATCTGTTTCATGCCATTCTGCCTCATTTTCCCTTCCGCCTCGTGGCTTTTCCTCAACAGATTTTTCGAAGAGAGTAGTTCTTTTTAACTCTGCAGGTTAGTGCATTGCTGTGGCCCTGAGCTCCATTTTTTAACTCGCGTTTTTGTGATCTGACCGCAAATCAACAGTTTTGCTTCTGGACTTATACTGGTTCTGGGGGGCAGGCTGAGACTTTGGTTAATTCCTCTTTGTGACAGAAAATTAGAGAGACATGTGGCCGTCCATATGCCTACAGCTACTCTCTCATTGGTTCTCTCTCTTCCCTTATATCCTCTGCACAATTTGCCAACTGTGCGTACCAGGAGGATATAGGGGCTGACTTTCCAAGTTGGGAGATTGATAGTAAAGCAGTTGGAATGTCAAACTGGAGCACAAGGAGAGAAAAAAGTAGTAGAGTTTTCGAAACCTTTCACCATCAGTTGGTTTCCATATTCTAGGTTCCCATACACGTTATAACTGTAGTGATATTCCCTTCTACCTGGAGAGATGGGAACCATGGAATGGGTGGCAGGCATTATTGCTTTAAAGGGTCTGCATTTTTTCACCCAATCTCACCAAGCCTCTCAGTCCCAAGTGACCAGCCTTATGCCACATCCAGCTGTCATTGTAGATACGGTCATTCCAGGTTTCATCAGAACCCCTGAAAGTATTGTGTAAGAATTTTACTGTTTTTATGTTTTGTTTTGAAATTCATTTTTATACTGGGTTTGAGCTGATTCTCACTGCCATGTTTATGTCGTTCTAGACACACTTGGTTCCCTTACGGAGACATATCAATACATAGGTTTTAAAATTCTTACTAGTCAGATATATTTCTCTGAGGGGAATAGGGATGTTGAGTTCCGTTCACTGAGGAAGGAGTAGGGTTTGTCTCTTTTGTTTTTGGATTATGGAACAGTACCTGTGCTAATATCAATCTTTTGTTTTGTGCATCTTCCCACCTCTCTTTCCCCTTAAGCAAGCGTTAGATTGTTTTCTAAATCTGAGACTCTGTTCTCTTCCCTAAATCAGTTCATATGTAGCCATGTTTACATTCCCTTCATAAGTGATATCTTATGTCAGAATGCACCATGGCCGTTCTCATAATAATGCTCCATGACACCTGTCATCACAATGCACCATGCCCTGGTTGTTAAAATGCTCCATGTCCCTTGTCATCACAATTATCCACGTCCTTGTCATCACAATGATACATGACACTTCTCATCAAAATGTTACATGCTCTTGTCATCACAATTCTCCATCCACTTGACATTGCAATGCTCCATGCATTTGTCATCACAATGCTCCATGCACATGTCATCACAAAGCTCCATGCCCTTGTCATCAAAATGCTCCATGACCTCTGTCATCACAATGCTCCCTGACACCTGTCATCACAATGCTTCATGCCCCTTGTCATTACAGTGCACCATGATACTCGATATCACAATTACCCAAGATCTTATCATCAAAATGCTCCATGACCACTGTCATCACAACACTCCATGACACCTGACAACACAATGATTCGGGAATCTTGTAATCACAATGTTCCACTCCCTAGTCATCACTCTGCTCCATGACAGCTGTCATCACAATACTCCATGAACATTTTCAGCCCAATGTTCCATGACCCTTGTCATCACAATGATCCATGTCCTTGTCATCCGTATGCTCCATGACCACTGTTTTCACAATGCTCTGTGACGCTTGTCATCACAGTGCTCCATGACACCTGTCATCACAATGCTCCATGCATTTGTCCGCAAAATGCTACAAGACCTTGTCATTAAAATGCTCTATTTGCTTCTCATCACAATCCTCCATGAAACTTGGGATCACATTGCTTCATGCCCATGTCATCACAATGCTCCATGCTCCTTGAAATCAAAATGATCCATGACCTCTGTCATCACAATGCTCCAAACCCTTGTGATCACAATGTTCCATAACACTTGTCATCACAACGCTCCATGAGGCCTGTCATCACAATACTCCATGCCCTTTTCATCACAATGCTCCATGAACTTTGTCATCACAATTCTCAATACACTTGTCATCACAGTGCTCCATGACACTTGTCATCAGAATGTTCCTTGAACCATGTCAGGAAAAGGCTCCATGCCTCTTTCATAACAATGCCCAATGCCATTTTCATCACAATGCTCCATGCCATTGATATCAAAATACTCCACAAGATTGTCATCAGAATGCTCCATGACCCTTGTCATCACAATTCTCCATGCGATTATCAGCACAATGCTCCTTGACCCTTGTCATCACAATGCTCCAAGCCATTGTCATCACAATGCCCCATTACCTTTGTCATCAGAATCCTCCATGACACTTGGCATCACAATGCTCCATGCCATTGTCATCAGAGCGAGCCACTACATATGTCATCAGAATGCTCCCTGACACCTCTCTTCACAATACTGCATGACCTGTTCATCACAATGCTCCATGCCCTTGTCATCACAATGCGCCATTCCAACTGTCATCACAATAATCCATGAAACATATTAAACCAATGTTCCATGCTCTTGTCATCACAATGCTCTATGCTCTTGTTATCACAATTCTTCATGACCCCTGTCATCACAATGCTCCATGACACTTATGAGTATGTTTCTTTAACCCTGTCATGACAAGGCTCCATGCCTTTTTCATCACAATGTTCCATGCCCTTTCCATCACAGTGCTCCAAGACCCATGTAATCACAATTCTCCATGCCCTTGTCATCACAAAACTCAAGGACGCATCCCATCAGAATGCTCCTTGGTCTTCTCCTCACAATGTGCCATGCCCTTGTCATCACAATGTTACAAGACCCCTGTAATCACAATGCTCCATGCCCCTTTTCATCAGTATGCTCCATGAGACTTGTCATCACAAGGCTCCAGGACCTTGTCATCACAATGCTTCTCAACCTTGTCATGAAAATATTCAATGGCCCTTGTCATCATAATGCTCCAAGCCCTAGTCATCAAAATGCTCCATTATATTTGTCCTCACATTTCTCCATTACATTTGGCTTCACGATGCTCCATGCCATTGTCATCACAATGGACCATGACATATGTCATCTCAGTGCTCCCTGACAACAGTCTTCACAATACTCCTTGACCTTCTCATCACAATGTTCCATGCCCTTGTCATCACAATTCACCATGCCCAATGTCATCACAATAATCCATGAAACATGTCAGAACAATGCTCCATGCACCTTCAACACAATGCTCCATGCCCTTGTCATCACAATGCTCCATGACCCCTGTCATCACAATGCTCAATGACTCCAGTCATCACAATGATTCATAACGTTTGTCATCACAATTGTCCATGCCCGCATCATCACAAGGCTCTGTGACTTTTGTAACCACAATGTTCCATGAACTTTTCATCACAATTCTCTGTGAACCTTGTCATCACAATGCACCATGTCTTTGTCAGAACAATGGTCTATGACCATTGTCATCACAATGTGCCACGCGCATTTCATCACAGCCGACCACAAACTTTTCATTGCAATGCTCCATAAACCTTGTAATCACAATGGTGCATGGACTTCTCATCAAAATGCTCTCTCACCAGAGATATCACAATGTTCCATCACTCGTCATCACAATACTCCCTCACACCTGGAATCACAATGTTCCATGACCCTGTCATCACGGTGCTACATCCACTTATCTGCACAATGTTCCATGACCCCTGACATCACAATGTTCCATAACCCCTGTCAGCAAAATTCTCCATGACCCTTTTCATCCCAAAGATCCAAGACCCCTGACATCACAATGTTCTATGAACACTGCCATCACAATATTCCATTACAATTCTTATCAAATTGCTGCATGACCCGTTCATCAAAATGCTCCCTGCCCTTCTCATCACAATGCACCATTCCCTTGTCATCAAAATGCTCCATGACTTGTCATCACAAAGCTCCATGTCCCATGGCATCACAATGCTCCATGTCACTGTCATCACAATGCTCCCTGAACCCTCTCATCACATTGCTCCATGTCCTTGTCATCACAAAGCTCCATGACACTTGTCATCACAATGCTCGATGCCCTTCTCATGACAGTGCTCCATGCCTTTTTCATTACAATCCTGCATGACCCATGTATCACAGTGTTCCGTGCCCTTGTCATCACAATGCTCCATGCCCACTCTCATCACAATAATCCATGAAACATTTCAGACCAATGTTCCATACCCTTCTCATCAAAATGCTCCATTACCCCTCTCATAACAATGCACCATGACTCTTGACATCACAGTGTTCCACTACCTAGTCATCACAAGGTTCCATGACACTTGTCATCACAATGCTCAAGACCCCTGAAATCAAATGCTGCATGCCCTTGTCATCAGAAAGCTCCATGACGCATGTCATCAGAAAGTTCCATGGCCTTCTCATCACAGTGCTCCATTCCCATGTCATCACAATGCTCCAAGAACCTTGTAATCACAGTGCTCCATGACCCTTTTCATCTCAATGCTCCATGAACTGTGTCATCACAATACACCATGCCCATCATCATAATGCTTCAGGCTATTGTCATCACAATGAAATCAATATTCTCCATGACCTCTGTCATCATAATGCTCCAAACCCTTGTGATCACAATGTTCAATAACACTTATCATCTCAACACCCCATGACACTCATCATCACAATTATCCATGGTCTTCTCATCACAATGCTCCATGATCTTTGTCATCACAATGCTCAATACAATTGTCATCACAATGCTCCCTGACACTTGTCGTCAGTATGCTCCTTGAACCCTGTCATGACAAGGTTCCATGCCTTTTTCATCACAGTGATCCATGCCCTATTCATCACAATGCTCCAAGATCCCTGTAATCACAATGCTCCATGCCCTTGTCATTAAAAAGCTCCATGACGCATGTCATCAGCATGCTTCATGGCCTTCTCATCACAATGCTCCATGCCCTTCTAATCACAATGCTCCAAGACCCCTGTAATCACAATGCTCCATGCCCCTTTTCATCAGAATGTTCCATGAGACTTGTCATCACAATGCTTAATGCGCTTGTCAGCAAAATATTCAATGACACATGTCATCACAATGCACCATGTGCTTGTCATCACAGTGCTCCACAATTTGTCATCACAATGCTCCTTAAAATTTGTCATCACAATGCTCCCTGCCCTTCTCATCACATTGCACAACGCCCTTGCCATCAAAATGCTCCATGACCATTGTCATCACAAAGATAAATGACACTTAGCATCACAATGCTCCATTTCATTGTCATCACAATACTCCACGAACTCTCTCATCACATTGCTCCATGCCCTTGTCTTCACAAAGCTCCATGACACATGTCATCAGAATGCTACATGGCCTTCTCATCACAAAGCTGCATGCCCTTGCCATCACAAGGCTCAATTACCACTGTGATAACAATGCTCCATGACCCCTGCCATCACGATGTTCCATGGTCCTGTCATCACAAAGCTCCATGACCCTTCTCATCACAATGCTCCAATAACCCTGTAATCACAATCCTCTATGCCTCTTTTCATCTCAATGATCCATGAACCCTGTCATCACAATGCACCATGCCCATCATCATAATGCATCATGCTATTGTCATCACAATGAAATCAAAATGCTCCATGACCTCTGTCATAACAATGTTCCAAACACTTGTGATCACAATATACAATATCACTTTTCATCACAATGTCCCATGACTCTCGTCATCACAATTATCAATGGTCTTCTCATCACAATGCTCGATGAACTTTGTTATCACAATGCTCAATACACATGTCATCAGAATGCCCCCTGACACTTGTTTTCTGTATCCTCCTTGAATCCTGTCATGACAAGGCTCCATGCCTTTTTCATCACAATGATCCATGTCCTTTTCATCACAGTGCTCCAAGACCCATGTAATCTCAATGCTCCATGCCCTTGTCATCACAAAGCTCAATAACGCATGCCATCAGAATGCTCCTTGGTCTTCTCCTCACAATGCTCCATGCCCTTGTCCTCACAATGTTCGAAGACCCCTGTAATCACAATGCTCCATGGTTGTCCTCAAAAAAATCCATGACGCATGTCATCAGAATGCTCCATGGCCTTCTCATCACAATGCTCCATGCCCTAGTCATCACAGTGCTCCAAGACCCCAGTAATCACAATGCTCCATGCCCCTTTTCATCAGAATGCTCTATGAGACTTGTCATCACAAGTCTCCATGGTCTTCTCATCACAATGCTCCAGGACCTTGTCATCACCATGCTCCATTCCCTTCTCATCACAATGCTCCATGACCCCTGTCATCAAAATAATCCATGAAAATTTTCAGCCCAATGCACCACGACCTAATCATCACAATGCTCCATGGCCAATATCATCACAATGCTCCATGACCACTGTCATCACAACAATCCATGTCACCTGAGAACACAATGATTCGGGACTCTTGTCATCACAATGCTCCATTCCCTAGTCATCACAATGCTCCATGACGCCTGTCCTCACAATGCTCCGTGACTCCAGTCATCACAATGTTTCATAACGTTTGTCATCACAATGGTCCATGCCCGCGTCATCACAAGGCTCTGTGACCTTTGTAACCAAGATGCTCCATGAACATTTCATCACAATTCTCTGTGACCCTTGTCATCACAATGCTCCATGTCTTTGTCAGAACAATGCTCCATGACCATTGTCTTCAAAATGTGCCACGCGCATTTCATCACAATGGTCCACAACCTTGTCACTGCAATGCTCCATAAACATTGTAATCACAATGGTCCATGCACTGCTCATCAAAATGCTCACTCACCAGTGATATCACAGTGTTCTATCACTAGTCATCACAATTCTCCTTCACCCCTGTAATCACAATGTTCCATGACCCTGTCATCACACTGCTACATCCCCTTATCATTACAATGTTCCATGACCCCTCTCAGCAAAATGCTCCATGACCCTTTTCATCCCAAAGCTCCAAGACCCCTGACATCACAATGTTCTATAACCCCTGCAATCAAAATGTTCCATTACACTATTCATCAAATTGCTGCATGACCCGGTCATCAAAATTCTCCCTGCCCTTCTCATCACAATGCACCATGCCCTTGTCATCAAAATGCTCCATGATTTGTCATCACAAAGCTCCATGACCCTTGGCATCACAATGCTCCATGTCATTGTCATCACAATGCTCCATGAACCCTCTCATCACATTGCTCAATGCCCTTGTCATCACAAAGCTCCATGACACTTGTAATCACAATGCTCGATGCCCTTCTCATCTCAGTGGTGCATACCCTTGTCATTACAATCCTGCATGACCCATGTAACATAGTGTTCCGTACCTTGTCATCACAATGCTCCATGCCCACTCTCATCACAATAATCCATGAAACATTTCAGACCAATGTTCCATGCCGTTCTCATCACCATGCTCCATTACCCCTGTCATAACAATGCACCATGAAACCTGCCATCACAATGTTCCACAGCCAAGTCATCACAATGTTCTATGACACTTGTCATCACAATGCTGAAGACCCCTGTAATCACAATGCTCCATGCCTTTGTCATCACAAAGCTCCATGACGCATGTCATCAGAATGTTCCATGGACTTCTCATAACAATGCTCCATGCCCTTGTCAACACAATGCTCCAAGACCCCTGTAATCACAATGCTCCATGCCCTTGTCATTAAAAAGCTCCATGACGCATGTCATCAGCATGCTTCATGGCCTTCTCATCACAATGCTCCATGCCCTTCTAATCACAATGCTCCAAGACCCCTGTAATCACAATGCTCCATGCCCCTTTTCATCAGAATGTTCCATGAGACTTGTCATCACAATGCTTAATGCGCTTGTCAGCAAAATATTCAATGACACATGTCATCACAATGCACCATGTGCTTGTCATCACAGTGCTCCACAATTTGTCATCACAATGCTCCTTAAAATTTGTCATCACAATGCTCCCTGCCCTTCTCATCACATTGCACAACGCCCTTGCCATCAAAATGCTCCATGACCATTGTCATCACAAAGATAAATGACACTTAGCATCACAATGCTCCATTTCATTGTCATCACAATACTCCACGAACTCTCTCATCACATTGCTCCATGCCCTTGTCTTCACAAAGCTCCATGACACATGTCATCAGAATGCTACATGGCCTTCTCATCACAAAGCTGCATGCCCTTGCCATCACAAGGCTCAATTACCACTGTGATAACAATGCTCCATGACCCCTGCCATCACGATGTTCCATGGTCCTGTCATCACAAAGCTCCATGACCCTTCTCATCACAATGCTCCAATAACCCTGTAATCACAATCCTCTATGCCTCTTTTCATCTCAATGATCCATGAACCCTGTCATCACAATGCACCATGCCCATCATCATAATGCATCATGCTATTGTCATCACAATGAAATCAAAATGCTCCATGACCTCTGTCATAACAATGTTCCAAACACTTGTGATCACAATATACAATATCACTTTTCATCACAATGTCCCATGACTCTCGTCATCACAATTATCAATGGTCTTCTCATCACAATGCTCGATGAACTTTGTTATCACAATGCTCAATACACATGTCATCAGAATGCCCCCTGACACTTGTTTTCTGTATCCTCCTTGAATCCTGTCATGACAAGGCTCCATGCCTTTTTCATCACAATGATCCATGTCCTTTTCATCACAGTGCTCCAAGACCCATGTAATCTCAATGCTCCATGCCCTTGTCATCACAAAGCTCAATAACGCATGCCATCAGAATGCTCCTTGGTCTTCTCCTCACAATGCTCCATGCCCTTGTCCTCACAATGTTCGAAGACCCCTGTAATCACAATGCTCCATGGTTGTCCTCAAAAAAATCCATGACGCATGTCATCAGAATGCTCCATGGCCTTCTCATCACAATGCTCCATGCCCTAGTCATCACAGTGCTCCAAGACCCCAGTAATCACAATGCTCCATGCCCCTTTTCATCAGAATGCTCTATGAGACTTGTCATCACAAGTCTCCATGGTCTTCTCATCACAATGCTCCAGGACCTTGTCATCACCATGCTCCATTCCCTTCTCATCACAATGCTCCATGACCCCTGTCATCAAAATAATCCATGAAAATTTTCAGCCCAATGCACCACGACCTAATCATCACAATGCTCCATGGCCAATATCATCACAATGCTCCATGACCACTGTCATCACAACAATCCATGTCACCTGAGAACACAATGATTCGGGACTCTTGTCATCACAATGCTCCATTCCCTAGTCATCACAATGCTCCATGACGCCTGTCCTCACAATGCTCCGTGACTCCAGTCATCACAATGTTTCATAACGTTTGTCATCACAATGGTCCATGCCCGCGTCATCACAAGGCTCTGTGACCTTTGTAACCAAAATGCTCCATGAACATTTCATCACAATTCTCTGTGACCCTTGTCATCACAATGCTCCATGTCTTTGTCAGAACAATGCTCCATGACCATTGTCTTCAAAATGTGCCACGCGCATTTCATCACAGTGGTCCACAACCTTGTCACTGCAATGCTCCATAAACATTGTAATCACAATGGTCCATGCACTGCTCATCAAAATGCTCACTCACCAGTGATATCACAGTGTTCTATCACTAGTCATCACAATTCTCCTTCACCCCTGTAATCACAATGTTCCATGACCCTGTCATCACACTGCTACATCCCCTTATCATCACAATGTTCCATGACCCCTCTCAGCAAAATGCTCCATGACCCTTTTCATCCCAAAGCTCCAAGACCCCTGACATCACAATGTTCTATAACCCCTGCAATCAAAATGTTCCATTACACTATTCATCAAATTGCTGCATGACCCGGTCATCAAAATTCTCCCTGCCCTTCTCATCACAATGCACCATGCCCTTGTCATCAAAATGCTCCATGATTTGTCATCACAAAGCTCCATGACCCTTGGCATCACAATGCTCCATGTCATTGTCATCACAATGCTCCATGAACCCTCTCATCACATTGCTCAATGCCCTTGTCATCACAAAGCTCCATGACACTTGTAATCACAATGCTCGATGCCCTTCTCATCTCAGTGGTGCATACCCTTGTCATTACAATCCTGCATGACCCATGTAACATAGTGTTCCGTACCTTGTCATCACAATGCTCCATGCCCACTCTCATCACAATAATCCATGAAACATTTCAGACCAATGTTCCATGCCGTTCTCATCACCATGCTCCATTACCCCTGTCATAACAATGCACCATGAAACCTGCCATCACAATGTTCCACAGCCAAGTCATCACAATGTTCTATGACACTTGTCATCACAATGCTGAAGACCCCTGTAATCACAATGCTCCATGCCCATGTCATCACAAAGCTCCATGACGCATGTCATCAGAATGTTCCATGGACTTCTCATAACAATGCTCCATGCCCTTGTCAACACAATGCTCCAAGACCCCTGTAAACACAATGCTCCATGTCCCTTTTCATCTCAATGCTCCATGAAACCTGTCATCACAATGCACCATGCCCATCATCATAATGCTTCAGGCTATTGTCATCAAAATGAAATCAATATTCTCCATGACCTCTGTCATCATAATGCTCCAAACCCTTGGAATCACAATGTTACATAACACTTATCATCACAACACCCCATGACGCTCATCATCACAATTATCCATGGTCTTCTCATCACAATGCTCCATGATCTTTGTCATCACAATGCTCAATACCCTTATCATCACAATGCTCCCTGACACTTGTCGTCAGTATGCTCCTTGAACCCTGTCATGCCAAGGATCCATGCCTTTTTCATCCCAATGATCCATGCCCTTTTCATCACAATGCTCCAAGATCCCTGTAATCACAATGCTCCATGCCCTTGTCATCACAAAACTGCATGACGCATATCATCAGAATGCTCCATGACCTTCTCATCACAATGCTCCAAGCCCTAGTCATCACAATGCTCCAAGACCCCTGTAATCACAATGCTCCATGCCCCTTTTCATCAGAATTCTCCATGAGACTTGTCATCACAAGTCTCCATGGTCTTCTCATCACTATGCTCCAGGACCTTGTCATCACCATGCTCCATTCCCTTGTCATCACAATGCACCATGACCTCTGTCATCACAATAATCCATGAATATTTTCAGCCCAATGCTCCACGATCTACTCATCACAATGCTCCATGGCCAATATCATCACAATGCTCCATGACCACTGACATCACAATGCTCCAAACTCTTGTGATCACAGTGTTCCATAACACTTGTCATCACAACGCTCCATGATGCCTGTCATCACAATACTCCATGCCCTTTTCATCACAATGCTCCATGACTTTTGTCATCACAATTCTCAATACACTTGTCATCACAATGCTCCCTGACACTTGTGATCAGTATGCTCCTTGAAACCAGTCACGAAAAGGCTCCATGCTGTGTTCATCGCAATGCCCCATGCCGTTTTTATCACAATGCTCCATGCCATTGTCATCAAAATACTCCACAAGTTTGTCACCAGAATGATCCGTGACCCTTGTCATCACAATGCTCCATGAACATTTCATCACAATGCTCTTTGATCCTTGTCATCACAATTCTCTATGCCTTTCTCAGCAGAATGCTCCATGACCCTTGACATCACAATGTTCCATGCGCTTGTCAGCACAATGCTCCATGACACATGTCATCAGAATGCACCATGCAGTTATCATCACTGTGCTCCACAATCTTGTCATCACAATGCTCCATAAAATTTGTCATCACAATGCTCCATGCACTTCTCATCCAAATGCTCTCTCACCACTGATATCACAATGCTACATCACTATTTGTCACAATACTCCCTCACCCCTGTCATCACAATGATCCATGACTCCTGTTATCACAATGCTACGTGCACTTATCATCACAATGTTCGATGACCCATGACATCACAAATTTCCATAACACCTGTCATCAAAATGCTGCATGACCCTTTTCATCCTAAAGCTCCATGACCCTTGGCATTAAAATGTTCTATAACCCATGTCATCAAAATGTTCCATTACACTTTTCATCAAATTACTGCATGAACCTGTCACCAAAATGCTCCCTGCCCTTCTCATCCAATGCACCACACCCTTGTCATCAAAATGCTCCATGACCCTTGTCATCACAAAGCTCCATGACCCTTGGCATCACAATGCTCCATGTCATTGTCATCACAAGCTCCATGAACCCTCTCATCACATTGCTCCATGCCCTTGTCATCAACCATCTCCACGACACTTGTCATCACAATGCTCGATGCCCTTCTCATCACAATGCTCCATGCCCTTGTCATTACAATCCCCCATGACCCATGTATCACCATGTACGGTGCCCTTGTCATCACAATGCTCCATGCCCACTCTCATCACAATAATCCATGAAACATTTCAGACCAATGCTCAATGCCCTTCACATCACAATGCTCCATTACCTCTGTCATAACTATGCTCCATGACCCCTGCCATCACAATGTTCCACGGCCTTGCCATCACAAGGCTCCATGACCCTTGTCATCACAATGCTACAAGATACCTCTAATGACAATTCTACATGCCCTTGTCATCACAGAGCTCCATGACGCATGTCATCAAAATGTTTCATGGCATTCTCCTCACAGTGCTCAATGGCCATGTCATCAAAATGCTCCAAGACCCCAGTAATCACAATGCTCCATGCACCTTTTAATCAGAATGCTCCATGAGACATGTCATCAAAAGTCTCCATGGTCTTCTCATCACAATGCTCCAGGACGTTGTCATCACCATGCTCCATTCCCTTGTCATCACAATCCTCCATGACCCCTGTCATCACAATACTCCATGAATATTTTCAGCCCAATGCTCCATGACATTCTCATCACAATGCTCCATGACCAATATCATCACAATGCTCCATGACCCCTGTCATCACTACACTCCATGACACCTGACAACACAATGATCCGGGACTCATGTCATCACAATTCTCCAAGACCCCTGTCATCACAATGCTCCGTGACTCCAGTCATCACAATGTTTCATAATGTTTGTCATCAGAATGGTCCATGCCCGCGTCAACACAAGGCTCTGTGACATTTGTAACCACAATGCTCCATGAATATTTCATCACAAGGCTCCGTGAACCTTGTCATCACAATGCTCCATGTCTTTGTCAGAACAATGGTCCATGACCCTTGTCATCACAATGTGCCATGTCCTTTTCATCACAATGATCCACAACCTTGTCATCGCTATGCTCCATAAACCTTGTAATCACAATGCTCCATGCACTTCTCATCCAAGTGCTCTCTCACATGAGATATCACAATGTTCCATCACTCGTCATCACAATCCTCCCTCACCCCAGTTATCACAATGTTCCATGACCCCTGTCATCACAATGCTACATCCCCTTATCAGCAAAATGTTCCATGACCCCTGACATCACAATGTTCTATAACCCCTGTCATCAAAATGTTCCATTAAAATTTTCATCAAATTGCTGCATGACCATGTCATCAAAATGCTCTCTGCCCTTCTCAACACAATGCACCACACCCTTGTCATCAAAATGCTCCATGAACTTTGTCATCACAAAGCTTCATGACCCTTGCATCACAATGCTCCATGACATTGCCATCACAATGCTCCATGAACCCTCTCATCACATTGCTCCATGCCCTTGTCATCACACATCTCCATGACACTTGTCATCACAATGCTCGATGCCCTTCTCATCACAAGGCTCCATGCCCTTGTCATTACAATCCCCCATGACCCATGTATCACAGTGTACCGTGCCCTTCTCATCACAATGCTCCATGCCCACTCTCATCACAATAGTCCATGAAACATTTCAGACCAATGTTCAATGCCCTTCTCATCACAATGCTCCATTACCTCTGTCATAACAATGCTCCATGACCCCTGCCATCACAATGCTCCACGGCCTTGTCATCACAAGGCTCCATGACCCTTGTCATCACAATGCTCCAAAACCACTGTAATCACAATGATACATGCCATTGTCATCACAAAGCTCCATGACGCATGTCATCAGTATGTTCCATGGACTTCTCCTGAGAGTGCTCCATGCCCTTGTCATCACAATGCTCGAAGACCCCTGTAATCACAATGCTCCATGCCTCTTTTCATCAGAATGCTCCATGAGACTTGTCATCACAAGTCTCCATGGTCATCTCATCACAATGCTCCATTCCCTTGTCATCACCATGCTCCATTCCCTTGTCATCACAATGCTCCATGACACCTGGCATCACAATACTCCATGAACATTTTCAGCCAAATGCTCCATGACCTTCTAATCACAATGCTCCATGGCAAGTATCATCAAAATGCTCCATGACCACTGTCATCACAACACTCCATGACACCTGACAACACAATGATCCGGGACTCTTGTCATCACAGTGCTCCAAGACCCCTGTAATCACAATGCTCCATGACCCCTGTCATCACAATACTCCATGAACATTTTCAGCCCAATGATCCATGACCCTTGTCATCACAATGATCCATGCCCTTGTCATCCCAATGCTCCATGACCCCTGTATTCACAATGCTCCATGACGCTTGTCCTCACAGTGCTCCATGACACATGTCATCACAATGCTCCATGCCTTTGTCAGCAAAATGCTACATGACCTGGTCATTACAATGCTCTATGGGCTTGTCATCACAATACTCCATTACCATTGTCATCACAATCCTCCACGAAACTTGGGATCACATTGCTTCATGCCCTTGTCATCAAAATGCTCCATGCTCCTTGAAATCAAAATGATCCATGACCTTTGTCATCACAATGCTCCAAACCCTTGTGATAACAATGTTCCATAACAATTGTCATCACAACTCACCATGATGCCTGTCATCACAATACTCCATGCCCTTTTCATCACAATGCTCCATGATCTATGTCATCACAATTCTCAATACACTTGTCATCACAATGCTCCCTGACACTTGTCGTCAGAAAGCTCCTTGAACCCTGGCACGAAAAGGCTCGATGCCTTTTTCATCACAAAGCCCCTTGCCATTTTCATCACAATGCTCCATGCCATTGCCATCAAAATACTCCACAAGCTTGTCATCAGAATGCTCAATGCCATTGTCATCACAATTCTCCATGCACTTGTCAGCACAATGCTCCCTGACCCTTGTCATCACAATGCTCCAAGCCATTGTCATCACAATGCTCCATTACCTTTGTCATCAGAATCCTCCATGACACTTGGCATCACAATGCTCCATGCCATGGTCATCACATTAGGCCATTACATATGTCATCACAATGCTCCCTGACACCTCCCTTCACAATATTGCATGACCTGGTCATCGCAATTCTCCATGCCCTTGTCATAACAATGCACCATTCCAAATGTCATCACAATAATCCATGAAACTTATTAGACCAATCCTCCATTCCATTGTCATCACAAAGCTCCATGCCCCTGTTATCACAATGTTCCAAGACCCCTGTAATCAGAATGCTCCATGCCCCTTTTCATCAGTATGCTCCATGAGACTTTTCATCACAAGGCTCCACGGTTTTCTCATCACAATGCTCCAGGAACTTGTCATCACAATGCTTCACGACATTGTCATGAAAATTCACAATGGCCCTTGTCATCATAGTGCTCCAAGCCCTAGTCATCACAATGCTCCATTATATTTGTCATCACAATTCTCCATTACATTTGGCATCAGAATGATCCCTGCCATTGTCATCGCAATGGACCATGACATATGTCATCACAATGCTCCCTGACACCTGTCTTCACAATAATCCTTGACCTTCTCATCACAATGCTCCATGCCCTTGTCATCACAATGCACCATGTCCACTGTCATCATAATAATCTATGAAACTTGTCAGACCAATGCTCCATGCCCCTGTTATCACAATGCTCCATGCCCCTTGTCATCAAAATGCTCCAAGACCCCTGCCATCACAACGATCCCTGACTCCAGTCATCACAATGCTTCATAACATTTGTCATCACAACGGTCCATGCCCGCATCATCACAAGGCTCTGTGACATTTGTAACCACAATGCTCCATGAACTTTTCATCACAATGCTCTGTGACACTTGTCATCACAATGCTCCATGCCTTTATCAGATCAATGCTCCATGACCCTTGTCATCACAATGTGCCATGTGATTTTCATCACAATGATCCACAACTTTGTCATCGCTATGCTCCATAAAACTTGTAATCACAATGTTCCATGCACTTGTCATCCAAATGCTCTCTCACATGAGATATCACAATGTTTCATCACTAGTCATCACAATCCTACCTCACTCCTGTTATCACAATGTTCCATAACCCCTGTCATCACAATGCTACATCCCCTTATCAGCACAATGTTCCATGACCCCTGACATCACAATGTTCCATAACCCCTGTCATCAAAATGCTCCATGACCCATGTCATCCCAAAGCTCCATGATCCCTGGCATCACAATGTTCTATAAACCCTGTCAACAAAATGTTCCATTAAACTTTTCATTAAATTGCTGCATGACCCTGTCATCAAAATGTTCCCTGCCCTTCTCATCACAATGCACCACACCCTTGTCATCAAAATGCTTCATGACATTTGTCATCACAAAGCTCCATGACCCTAGGCATCACAAGGCTCCATGCCATTGTCATCACAATGCTCCATGTACTCTCTCATCACATTGCTCCATGCCCTTGACATCACACATCTCCATGACACTTGTCATCACAATGTTCGATGCCCGTCTCATCACAATGCTCCATGCCCTTGTCATTACAATCCCACATGACCCATGTGTCACAGTGTACCGTGCCCTTGTCATCACAATGCTCCATGCCCAGTCTCATCACAATAATCCATGAAACATTTCAGACCAATGTTCAATGCCCTTCTCATCACAATGCTCCATTACCTCTGTCATAAAAATGCTCCATGACCCCTGCCATCACAATGTTCCACGGCCTTGTCATCACAAGGCTCCATGACCCTTGTCATCAAAATGCTCCAAGAACCCTGTAATCACAATGCTCCATGCCCTTGTCATAACAAAGCTCCATGACGCATGTCATCGGAATGTTCCATGGTCTTCTCCTCAGAGTGCTCCATGCCCTTGTCATCACAATGCTCCAAGACCCCTGTAATCACAATGCTCCATGAACACTGTCATCACAATACTCCATGAACATTTTTAGCCCTATGCTCCATGACCTTCTCATCACAATGCTCCATGACCAATATCATCAAAATGCTCCATGAACGCTGTCATCACTACACTCCATGACACCTGACAACACAATGATCCTGGACACTTGTCATCACAATTCTCCAAGACCCCTGTAATCACAATGCTCCATGACCCCTGTCATCACAATACTCCATGAAAATTTCAGCCCAATTCTCCATGACCCTTGTCATCACAATGATCCATGCCCTTGTCATCCCTATGCTCCATGACCCCTGTATTCACAATGCTCCGTGACGCTTGTCATCACAGTGCTCCATGACACATGTCATCACAATGCTCCATGTCTTTGTCAGAAAAATGCTACATGACCTTGTCATTACAATGCTCTATGCGCTTGTCATCACAATACTCCATTACCATTGTCATCACAATCCACCATGAACCTTGGGATCACTTTTCTTCATGCCCTTGTCATCACAATGCTCCATGCTCCTTAAAATCAAAATGATCCATGACAGTCATCACAATGCTTCAAACACTTGTGATCACAATGTTCCGTAACACTTGTCATCACAACGCTCCATGATGCCTGTCATCACAATACTCCATGCCCTTTTCATCACAATGCTCCATGACCTTTGTCATCACAATTCTCAATACACTTGTCATCACAATGCTCCCTGACACTTGTCGTCAGAATGCTCCTTGAACCCTGTCACGAAAAGGCTCCATGCCTTTTTCATCACAAAGCCCCATGCCATTTTCATCACAATGCTCCATGCCATTGTCATCAAAATACTCCACAAGCTTGTCATCAGAATGCTCCATGACCCTTGTCATCACAATTCTCCATGCACTTGTCAGCACAATGCTCCCTGACCCTTGTCATCACAATGCTCCAAGCCATTGTCATCACAATGCTCCATTACCTTTGTTATCAGAATCCTCCATGACACTTGGCATCAGAATGTTCCATGCCATTTTCATCACAGTGGGCCATTACATATGTCATCACAATGCTCCCTGACACCTCTATTTACAATACTGCATGACCTGGTCATCACAATTCTGCATGCCCTTGTCATCACAATGCGCTGTTCCCACTCTCATCACAACAATCCAAGAAACTTATTAGACCAATGATCCATGCCCTTGTCATCACAACGCTCCATGATGCCTGTCATCACAATACTCCATGCCCTTGTCTTCACAATGCTCCATGACCTTGTTATCACAATGTTCCAAGACCCAAGTAATCAGAATGCTCCATGCCCCTTTTGATCAGTATGCTCCATGAGACCTGTCATCACAAGGCTCCATGATTTTCTCATCACAATGCTCCAAGACCTTGTCATCACAATGCTTCATGACATTTTCATGAAAACTCTCAATGGCCCTTGTCATCATAATGCTCCAAGCCCTAGTCATCACAATGCTCCATTATATTTGTCATCACAATCCTCCATTATATTTGGCATCACAATGCTCCATGCTATTGTCATCGCAATGGACCATGACATAGGTCATCACAATGCTCCCTGACACCTGTCTTCATAATATTCCATGCCCTTGTCATCACAATACTCCATGCACTTTTCATCAAAATGCACCATGTCCACTGTCATCACAATAATCTATGAAACTTGTCAGACCGATGCTCCATGCACCTGTCATCACAATGCTCCATGCCCTTGTCATCACAATGCTCCATGACACCTGTCATCAAAATGCTCCGTGACTCCAGTCATCACAATGCTTGATAACGTTTGTCATCACAACGGTCCATGCCCGCGTCATCACAAGACTCTGTGACCTTTGTAACCACAATGCTCCATGAACTTTTCATCACAATGCTCCATGACCCCTGTCATCACAATGCTCCAAGCCATTGTCATCACAATGCTCCATTACATTTGTCATCAGAATCCTCCATGACACTTGGCATCAGAATGCTCCATGCCATTGTCATCACAATGGGCCATTACATATGTCATCACAATGCTCCCTGACACCTCTCTTCACAATACTGCATGACCTGGTCATCACAATGCTCCATGCCCTTGTCATCACAATGCGCCATTCCCACTGTCATCACAATAATCTCTGAAACTTATTAGAGCAATGCTCCATGCGCTTTTCATCACAATGCCCCATGACCCCTGTCATCACAATGCTCCGTGACTCCAGTCATCACAATGTTTCATAACGTTTGTCATCAGAATGGTCCATGCCCGCGTCAACACAAGGCTCTGTGACATTTGTAACCACAATGCTCCATGAATATTTCATCACAAGGCTCCGTGAACCTTGTCATCACAATGCTCCATGTCTTTGTCAGAACAATGGCCCATGACATTTGTCATCACAATGTGCCATGTCCTTTTCATCACAATGATCCACAACCTTGTCATCGCTATGCTCCATAAACCTTGTAATCACAATGCTCCATGCACTTCTCATCCAAGTGCTCTCTCACATGAGATATCACAATGTTCCATCACTCGTCATCACAATGCTCCCTCACCCCAGTTATCACAATGTTCCATGACCCCTGTCATCACAATGCTACATCCCCTTATCAGCAAAATGTTCCATGACCCCTGACATCACAATGTTCTATAACCCCTGTCATCAAAATGTTCCATTAAAATTTTCATCAGATTGCTGCATGACCATGTCATCAAAATGCTCCCTGCCCTTCTCAACACAATGCACCACACCCTTGTCATCAAAATGCTCCATGAACTTTGTCATCACAAAGCTTCATGACCCTTGGCATCACAATGCTCCATGACATTGCCATCACAATGCTCCATGAACCCTCTCATCACATTGCTCCATGCCCTTGTCATCACACATCTCCATGACACTTGTCATCACAATGCTCGATGCCCTTCTCATCACAAGGCTCCATGCCCTTGTCATTACAATCCCCCATGACCCATGTATCACAGTGTACCGTGCCCTTCTCATCACAATGCTCCATGCCCACTCTCATCACAATAATCCATGAAACATTTCAGACCAATGTTCAATGCCCTTCTCATCACAATGCTGCATTACATCTGTCATAACAATGCTACATGACCCCTGCCATCACAATGCTCCACGGCCTTGTCATCACAAGGCTCCATGACCCTTGTCATCACAATGCTCCAAAACCACTGTAATCACAATGCTCCAGGCCCTTGTCATCACAAAGCTCCATGACGCATGTCATCAGAATGTTCCATGGACTTCTCCTGAGAGTGCTCCATGCCCTTGTCATCACAATGCTCCAAGACCCCTGTAATCACAATGCTCCATGCCTCTTTTCATCAGAATGCTCCATGAGACTTGTCATCACAAGTCTCCATGGTCATCTCATCACAATGCTCCAGTACCTTGTCATCACCATGCTCCATTCCCTTGTCATCACAATGCTCCATGACACCTGGCATCACAATACTCCATGAACATTTTCAGCCAAATGCTCCATGACCTTCTAATCACAATGCTCCATGGCAAATATCATCAAAATGCTCCATGACCACTGTCATCACAACACTCCATGACACCTGACAACACAATGATCCGGGACTCTTGTCATCACAATGCTCCAAGACCCCTGTAATCACAATGCTCCATGACCCCTGTCATCACAATACTCCATGAACATTTTCAGCCCAATGATCCATGACCCTTGTCATCACAATGATCCATGCCCTTGTCATCCCAATGCTCCATGACCCCTGTATTCACAATGCTCCATGACGCTTGTCCTCACAGTGCTCCATGACAACTGTTATCACAATGCTCCATGTCTTTGTCAGCAAAATGCTACATGACCTTGTCATTACAATGCTCTATGCGCTTGTCATCACAATATTCCATTACCATTGTCATCACAATCCTCCATGAACCTTGGGATCACTTTTCTTCATGCCCTTGTCATCACAATGCTCCATGCTCCTTGAAATCAAAATGATCCATGACCGCTGTCATCACAATGCTCCAAACCCTTGTGATCACAATGTTCCATAACCCTTGTCATCACAACGCTCCATGATGCCTGTCATCACAATACTCCATGCCCTTTTCATCACAATGCTCCATGACCTTTGTCATCACAATTCTCAATACACTTGTCATCACAATGCTCCGTGACACTTGTCATCAGAATGCTCCTTGAACCCTGTCACGAAAAGGCTCCATGTTTTTTTCATCACAAAGCCCCATGCAATTTTCATCACAATGCTCCAAACCATTGTCATCATAATGCTCCATTACCTTTGTCATCAGAATCCTCCATGACACTTGGCATCAGAATGCTCCATGCCATTGTCATCACAATGGGCCATTACATATGTCATCACAATGCTCCCTGACACCTCTCTTCACAATACTGCATGACCTGGTCATCACAATGCTCCATGCCCTTGTCATCACAATGCGCCATTCCCACTGTCATCACAATAATCTCTGAAACTTATTAGAGCAATGCTCCATGCGCTTTTCATCACAATGCCCCATGACCCCTGTCATCACAATGCTCCGTGACTCCAGTTATCACAATGTTTCATAACGTTTGTCATCAGAATGGTCCATGCCCGCATCAACACAAGGCTCTGTGACATTTGTAACCACAATGCTCCATGAATATTTCATCACAAGGCTCCGTGAACCTTGTCATCACAATGCTCCATGTCTTTGTCAGAACAATGGTCCATGACACTTGTCATCACAATGTGTCATGTCCTTTTCATCACAATGATCCACAACCTTGTCATCGCTATGCTCCATAAACCTTGTAATCACAATGCTCCATGCACTTCTCATCCAAGTGCTCTATCACATGAGATATCACAATGTTCCATCACTAGTCATCACAATCCTCCCTCACCCCAGTTATCACAATGTTCCATGACCCCTGTCATCACAATGCTACATCCCCTTATCAGCAAAATGTTCCATGACCCCTGACATCACAATGTTCTATAACCCCTGTCATCAAAATGTTCCATTAAAATTTTCATCAAATTGCTGCATGACCATGTCATCAAAATGCTCCCTGCCCTTCTCAACACAATGAACCACACACTTGTCATCAAAATGCTCCATGAACTTTGTCATCACAAAGCTCCATGACCCTTGGCATCACAATGCTCCATGACATTGCCATCACAATGCTCCATGAACCCTCTCATCACATTGCTCCATGCCCTTGTCATCACACATCTCCATGACACTTGTCATCACAATGCTCGATGCCCTTCTAATCACAAGGCTCCATGCCCTTGTCATTACAATCCCCCATGACCCATGTATCACAGTGTACCGTGCCCTTCTCATCACAATGCTCCATGCCCACTCTCATCACAATAATCCATGAAACATTTCAGACCAATGTTCAATGCCCTTCTCATCACAATGCTCCATTACCTCTGTCATAACAATGTTCCATGACCCCTGCCATCACAATGCTCCACGGCCTTATCATCACAAGGCTCCATGACACTTGTCATCACAATGCTCCAAAACCACTCTAATCACAATGCTCCATGTTCTTGTCATCACAAAGCTCCATGACGCATGTCATCAGAATGTTCCATGGACTTCTCCTGAGAGTGCTCCATGCCCTTGTCATCAGAATGCTCCAAGACCCCTGTAATCACAATGCTCCATGCCTCTTTTCATCAGAATGCTCCATGAGACTTGTCATCACAAGTCTCCATGGTCATCTCATCACAATGCTCCAGTACCTTGTCATCACCATGCTCCATTCCCTTGTCATCACAATGCTCCATGACACCTGGCATCACAATACTCCATGAACATTTTCAGCCAAATGCTCCATGACCTTCTAATCACAATGCTCCATGGCAAATATCATCAAAATGCTCCATGACCACTGTCAACACAACACTCCATGACACCTGACAACACAATGATCCGGGACTCTTGTCATCACAATGCTCCAAGACCCCTGTAATCACAATGCTCCATGACCCCTGTCATCACAATACTCCATGAACATTTTCAGCCCAATGATCCATGACCCTTGTCATCACAATGACCCATGCCCTTGTCATCCCAATGCTCCATGACCCCTGTATTCACAATGCTCCATGACGCTTGTCCTCACAGTGCTCCATGACACATGTCATCACAATGCTCCATGCCTTTGTCAGCAAAATGCTACATGACCTGGTCATTACAATGCTCTATGCGCTTGTCATCACAATACTCCATTACCGTTGTCATCACAATCCTCCACGAAACTTGGGATCACATTGCTTCATGCCCTTGTCATCAAAATGCTCCATGCTCCTTGAAATCAAAATGATCCATGACCTTTGTCATCACAATGCTCCAAACCCTTGTGATAACAATGTTCCCTAACAATTGTCATCACAACTCACCATGATGCCTGTCATCACAATACTCCATGCCCTTTTCATCACAATGCTCCATGATCTATGTCATCACAATTCTCAATACACTTGTCATCACAATGCTCCCTGACACTTGTCGTCAGAAAGTTCCTTGAACCCTGGCACCAAAAGGCTCCATGCCTTTTTCATCACAAAGCCCCTTGCCATTTTCATCACAATGCTCCATGCCATTGTCATCAAAATACTCCACAAGCTTGTCATCAGAATGCTCAATGCCATTGTCATCAAAATTCTCCATGCACTTGTCAGCACAATGCTCCCTGACCCTTGTCATCACAATGCTCCAAGCCATTGTCATCACAATGCTCCATTACCTTTGTCATCAGAATCCTCCATGACACTTGGCATCACAATGCTCCATGCCATGGTCATCACATTAGGCCATTACATATGTCATCACAATGCTCCCTGACACCTCTCTTGACAATATTGCATGACCTGGTCATCGCAATTCTCCATGCCCTTGTCATCACAATGCGCCATTCCAACTGTCATCACAATTATCCATGAAACTTATTAGACCAATCCTCCATTCCATTGTCATCACAAAGCTCCATGCCCTTGTTATCACAATGTTCCAAGACCCCTGTATTCAGAATGCTCCATGCCCCATTTCATCAGTATGCTCCATGAGACTTTTCATCACAAGGCTCCATGGTTTTCTCATCACAATGCTCCAGGAACTTGTCATCACAATGCTTCACGACATTGTCATGAAAATTCACAATGGCCCTTGTCATCATAGTGCTCCAAGCCCTAGTCATCACAATGCTCCATTATATTTGTCATCACAATCCTCCATTACATTTGGCATCACAATGATCCCTGCCATTGTCATCGCAATGGACCATGACATATGTCATCACAATGCTCCCTGACACCTGTCTTCACAATACTCCTTGACCTTCTCATCACAATGCTCCATGCCCTTGTCATCACAATGCACCATGTCCACTGTCATCATAATAATCTATGAAACTTGTCAGACCAATGCTCCATGCCCCTGTCATCACAATGCTCCATGCCCCTTGTCATCAAAATGCTCCATGACCCCTGCCATCACAACGATCCCTGACTCCAGTCATCACAATTCTTCATAACGTTTGTCATCACAACGGTCCATGCCCGCATCATCACAAGGCTCTGTGACATTTGTAACCACAATGCTCCATGAACTTTTCATCACAATGCTCTGTGACACTTGTCATCACAATGCTCCATGCCTTTATCAGATCAATGCTCCATGACCCTTGTCATCAAAATGTGCCATGTGATTTTCATCACAATGATCCACAACTTTGTCATCGCTATGCTCTGTAAACCTTATAATCACAATGCTCCATGCACTTCTCATCCAAATGCTCTCTCACATGAGATATCACAATGTTCCATCACTAGTCATCACAATCCTACCTCACTCCTGTTATCACAATGTTCCATGACCCCTGTCATCACAATGCTACATCCCCTTATCAGCACAATGTTCCTTGACCCCTGACATCACAATGTTCCATAACCCCTGTCATCAAAATGCTCCATGACCCATTTCATCCCAAAGCTCCATGATCCCTGGCATCACAATGTTCTATAAACCCTGTCAACAAAATGTTCCATTACACTTTTCATCAAATTGCTAGATGACCATGTCATCAAAATGTTCCCTGCCCTTCTCATCACAATGCACCACACCCTTGTCATCAAAATGCTTCATGACATTTGTCATCACAAAGCTCCATGACCCTAGGCATCACAAGGCTCCATGCCATTGTCAACACAATGCTCCATGAACTCTCTCATCACATTGCTCCATGCCCTTGTCATCACACATCTCCATGACACTTGTCATCACAATGCTCAATGCCCGTCTCATCACAATGCTCCATGCCCTTGACATTACAATCCCACATGACCCATGTATCACAGTGTACCGTGCCCTTGTCATCACAATGCTCCATGCCCACTCTCATCACAATAATCCATGAAACATTTCAGACCAATGTGCAATGCCCGTCTCATCACAATGCTCCATTACCTCTGTCATAAAAATGCTCCATGACCCCTGCCATCACAATGTTCCACGGCCTTGTCATCACAAGGCTCCATGACCCTTGTCATCACAATGCTCCAAGACCCCTGTAATCACAATGCTCCATGCCCTTGTCATAACAAACTCCATGACGGATGTCATCAGAATGTTCCATGGCCTTCTCCTCAGAGTGCTCCATGCCCTTGTCATCACAATGCTCCAAGAACCCTGTAATCACAATGCTCCTTGCCCCTTTTCATCAGAATGCTCCATGAGACTTGTCATCACAAGTCTCCATGGTCATCTCATCACAATGCTCCAGGACCTTTTCATCAGCATGCTCCATTCCCTTGTCATCACAATGCTCCATGAACACTGTCATCACAATACTCCATGAACATTTTTAGCCCTATGCTCCATGACCTTCTCATCACAATGCTCCATGACCAATATCATCACAATGCTCCATGAACCCTGTCATCACTACACTCCATGACACCTGACAACACAATGATCCGGGACACTTGTCATCACAATTCTCCAAGACCCCTGTAATCACAATGCTCCATGACCCCTGTCATCATAATACTCCATGAACATTTTGAGTCCAATTCTCCATGACCCTTGTCATCACAATGATCCATGCCCTTGTCATCCCTATGCTCCATGACCCCTGTATTCACAATGCTCCGTGACGCTTGTCATCACAGTGCTCCATGACACCTGTTATCACAATGCTCCATGTCTTTGTCAGCAAAATGCTACATGACCTTGTCATTACAATGCTCTATGCGCTTGTCATCACAATACTCCATTACCATTGTCATCACAATCCTCCATGAACCTTGGGATCACTTTTCTTCATGCCCTTGTCATCACAATGCTCCATGCTCCTTGAAATCAAAATAATCCATGACCTCTGTCATCACAATTCTTCAAACACTTGTGATCACAGTGTTCCATAACACTTGTCATCACAACGCTCCATGATGCCTGCCATCACAATACTCCATGCCCTTTTCATCACAATGCTCCATGACCTTCGTCATCACAATTCTCAATACACTTGTCATCACAATGCTCCCTGTCACTTGTCGTCAGAATGCTCCTTGAACCCTGTCACGACAAGGCTCCATGCCTTTTTCATCACAAAGCCCCATGCCATTTTCATCACAATGCTCCATGCCATTGTCATCAAAATACTCCACAAGCTTGTCATCAGAATGCTCCATGACCCTTGTCATCACAATTCTCCATGCACTTGTCAGCACAATGCTCCCTGACCCTTGTCATCACAATGCTCCAAGCCATTGTCATCACAAAGCTCCATTACCTTTGTTATCAGAATCCTCCATGTCACTTGGCATCAGAATCCTCCATGCCATTGTCATCACAATGGGCCATTACATATGTCATCACAGTGCTCCCTGGCACCTCTATTTACAATACTGCATGACCTGGTCATCACAATGCTCCATGCCCTTGTCATCACAATGCGCTGTTCCCACTCTCATCACAATAATCCAAGAAACTTATTAGACCAATGCTCCATGCCCTTGTCTTCACAATGCTCCATGCCCTTGTTATCACAAGTTTCCAAGACCCAAGTAATCAGGATGCTCCATGCCCCTTTTGATCAGTATGCTCCATGAGACCTGTCATCACAAGGCTCCATGATTTTCTCATCACAATGCTCCAAGACCTTGTCATCACAATGCTTCATGTCATTTTCATGAAAACTCTCAATGGCCCTTGTCATCATAATGTTCCAAGCCCTAGTCATCACAATGCTCCATTATATTTGTCATCACAATCCTCCATTATATTTGGCATCACAAAGCTCCATGCCATTGTCATCGCAATGGACCATGACATATGTCATCACAATGCTCCCTGACACCTGTCTTCACAATATTCCATGCCCTTGTCATCACAATACTCCATGCACTTGTCATCAAAATGCACCATGTCCACTGTCATCACAATAATCTATGAAACTTGTCAGACCGATGCTCCATGCACCTGTCATCACAATGCTCCATGCCCTTGTCATCACAATGCTCCATGACCCCTGTCATCACAATGCTCCGTGACTCCAGTCATCACAATGCTTCATAACGTTTGTCATCACAACGGTCCATGCCCGCGTCATCACAAGACTCTGTGACCTTTGTAACCACAATGCTCCATGAACTTTTCATCACAATGCTCCGTGACCCTTGTCATCACAATGCTCCATGTCTTTGTCAGAACAATGCTCCATGACCCTTGTCATCACAATGTGCCATGCACTTTTCATCACAAAGAACCACAACTTTGACATCGCTATGCTCCATAAACCTTGTAATCACAATGTTCCATGCAATTCTCATTCAAATGCTCTTTCACAACGGATATCACAATGTTCCATCACTTGTCATCACAATCCTCCCTCACCCCTGTTATCACAAGTTTCCATGACCCCTGTCATCACAATGCTACATCCCCTTATCAGCACAATGTTCCATGATCCCTGACATCACAATGTTCAATAACCCCTGTCATCAAAATACTCCATGACCCTTTTCATCCCAAAGCTCCATGACCCATGGCATCACAATGTTTTATAACCCCTGTCATCAAAATGTTCCATTACACTTTTCATCAAATTACTGCATGAACCTGTCATCAAAATGCTCCCTGCCCTGCTCATCACAATGCACCACACCCTTGTCATCAAAATGCTCCATGACTTTTGTCATCACAAAGCTCCATGACCCTTGGCATCACAATGCTCCATGTCATTGTCATCATAATGCTCCATGAACCCTCTCATCACATTGCTCAATGCCCTTGTCATCACAATGCTCCATGACAATTGTCATCACAATGCTCGATGCCCTTCTCATCACAATGCTCCATGCCCTTGTCATTACAATCCCCCATGACCCATGTATCACAGTGTACGTGCCCTTGTCATCACAATGCTCCATGCCCACTCTCATCACAATAATTCAAGAAACATTTCAGACCAATGCTCAATGCCCTTCTCATCACAATGCTCCATTACATCTGTCATAACAATGCTCCATGACCCCTGCCATCACATTGTTCCACGGACTTGTCATCACAAGGCTCCATGACCCTTGTCATCACAATGCTCCAAGACCCCTGTCATCACAATGCTCCATGCCCTTGTCATCACAAAGCTCCATGACGCATGTTATCAGAATGTTCCATGGCCTTCTCCTCACAGTGCTCCATGCCCTTGTCATCACAATGCTCCAAGACCCCTGTAATCACAATGCTCCATGCACCTTTTCATCAGAATGCTCCATGAGACTTGTCAACACAAGTCTCCATGGTCATCTCATCACAATGCTCCAGGACATTGTAATCACCACGCTCCATTCCCTTGTCATCACAATGCTCCATGACACCTGTCATCACAATACTCCATGAACATTTTCAGCCCAATGTTCCATGACCTTCTAATCACAATGCTCCATGACCAATATCATCAAAATTCTCCATGACCACTGTCATCAAAACACTCCATGACACCTGACAACACAATGATCCGGGACTCTTTTCATCACAATGCTCCATGACCCCTGTAATCACAATGCTCCATGACCCCTGTCATCACAATACTCCATGAACATTTTCATCCCAATGATCCATGACACTTATCATCACAGTGATCCATGCCCTTGTCATCCCAATGCTCCATGACCCCTATATTCAAAATGCTCTGTGACGCTTGTCATCAAAGTGCACCATGACACATGTCATCACAATGCTCCATGCCTTTGTCAGCAAAATACTACATGACACTGTCCTTACAATGCTCTATGCGCTTGTCATCACAATACTCCATTACCATAGTCATCACTATCCTCCAAGAACCTTGGGATCCCATTGCTTCATGCCCTAGTCATCACAATGCTCCATGCTCCTTGAAATCAAAAGTATCCATGACCTCTGTCATCGCAATGCTCCAAACCCTTGTGATCACAATGTACCATAACACTTGTCATCACAACGCTCCATGATGACTGTCATCACAATACTCCATGCCCTTTTCATCACAATGCTCCATGACCTTTGTCATCACAATTCTCAATACACTTGTCATCACAATGCTCCCTGACAATTGTCGTCAGAATGCTCCTTGAACCCTGTCACGAAAAGGCTCCATGTCTTTTTCATCACAAAGCCCCATGCCATTTTCATCACAATGCTCCATGCCATTGTCATCAAAATACTCCACAAGCTTGTCATCAGAATGCTCCACGACCCTTGTCATCACAATTTTCCATGCACTTGTCAGCACAATGCTCCCTGACCCTTGTCATCACAATGCTCCAAGCCATTGTCATCACAATGCTCCATTACCTTTGTTATCAGAATCCTCCATGACACTTGGCATCAGAATGCTCCATGCCATTGTCATCACAATGGGCCAATACATATGTCATCACAATGATCCCTGACACCTCTATTTACAATACTGCATGACCTGGTCATCACAATGCTCCATGCCCTTGTCATCACATTGCGCTGTTCCCACTCTCATCACAATAATCCAAGAAACTTATTAGACCAATGCTCCATGCCCTTGTCATCACAACGCTCCATGATGCCTGTCATCACAATACTCCATGCCCTTGTCATCACAATGCTCCATGCCCTTGTTATCACAATGTTCCAAGACCCAAGTTATCAGAATGCTCCATGCCCCTTTTGATCAGTATGCTCCATGAGACCTGTCATCACAAGGCTCCATGATTTTCTCATCACAATGCTCCAGGACCTTGTCATCACAATGCTTCATGATATTTTCATGAAAACTCTCAATGGCCCTTGTCATCATAATGTTCCAAGCCCTAGTCATCACAGTGCTCCATTATATTTGTCATCACAATCCTCCATTATATTTGGCATCACAATGCTCCATGCCATTGTCATCGCAATGGACCATGACATATGTCATCACAATGCTCCCTGACACCTGTCTTCACAATATTCCATGCCCTTGTCATCACAATACTCCATGCACTTGTCATCAAAATGCACCATGTCCACTGTCATCACAATAATCTATGAAACTTGTCAGACCGATGCTCCATGCACCTGTCATCACAATGCTCCATGCCCTTGTCATCACAATGCTCCATGACCCCTGTCATCACAATGCTCCGTGACTCCAGTCATCACAATGCTTCATAACGTTTGTCATCACAACGGTCCATGCCCGCGTCATCACAAGACTCTGTGACCTTTGTAACCACAATGCTCCATGAACTTTTCATCACAATGCTCCGTGACCCTTGTCATCACAATGCTCCATGTCTTTGTCAGAACAATGCTCCATGACCCTTGTCATCACAATGTGCCATGCACTTTTCATCACAAAGAACCACAACTTTGACATCGCTATGCTCCATAAACCTTGTAATCACAATGTTCCATGCAATTCTCATTCAAATGCTCTCTCACAACGGATATCACAATGTTCCATCACTTGTCATCACAATCCTCCCTCACCCCTGTTATCACAAGTTTCCATGACCCCTGTCATCACAATGCTACATCCCCTTATCAGCACAATGTTCCATGATCCCTGACATCACAATGTTCAATAACCCCTGTCATCAAAATACTCCATGACCCTTTTCATCCCAAAGCTCCATGACCCATGGCATCACAATGTTTTATAACCCCTGTCATCAAAATGTTCCATTACACTTTTCATCAAATTACTGCATGAACCTGTCATCAAAATGCTCCCTGCCCTGCTCATCACAATGCACCACACCCTTGTCATCAAAATGCTCCATGACTTTTGTCATCACAAAGCTCCATGACCCTTGGCATCACAATGCTCCATGTCATTGTCATCATAATGCTCCATGAACCCTCTCATCACATTGCTCAATGCCCTTGTCATCACAATGCTCCATGACAATTGTCATCACAATGCTCGATGCCCTTCTCATCACAATGCGCCATGCCCTTGTCATTACAATCCCCCATGACCCATGTATCACAGTGTACGTGCCCTTGTCATCACAATGCTCCATGCCCACTCTCATCACAATAATTCAAGAAACATTTCAGACCAATGCTCAATGCCCTTCTCATCACAATGCTCCATTACATCTGTCACAACAATGCTCCATGACCCCTGCCATCACATTGTTCCACGGACTTGTCATCACAAGGCTCCATGACCCTTGTCATCACAATGCTCCAAGACCCCTGTCATCACAATGCTCCATGCCCTTGTCATCACAAAGCTCCATGACGCATGTTATCAGAATGTTCCATGGCCTTCTCCTCACAGTGCTCCATGCCCTTGTCATCACAATGCTCCAAGACCCCTGTAATCACAATGCTCCATGCACCTTTTCATCAGAATGCTCCATGAGACTTGTCAACACAAGTCTCCATGGTCATCTCATCACAATGCTCCAGGACATTGTAATCACCACGCTCCATTCCCTTGTCATCACAATGCTCCATGACACCTGTCATCACAATACTCCATGAACATTTTCAGCCCAATGTTCCATGACCTTCTAATCACAATGCTCCATGACCAATATCATCAAAATTCTCCATGACCACTGTCATCAAAACACTCCATGACACCTGACAACACAATGATCCGGGACTCTTTTCATCACAATGCTCCATGACCCCTGTAATCACAATGCTCCATGACCCCTGTCATCACAATACTCCATGAACATTTTCATCCCAATGATCCATGACACTTGTCATCACAGTGATCCATGCCCTTGTCATCCCAATGCTCCATGACCCCTATATTCAAAATGCTCTGTGACGCTTGTCATCAAAGTGCACCATGACACATGTCATCACAATGCTCCATGCCTTTGTCAGCAAAATACTACATGACACTGTCCTTACAATGCTCTATGCGCTTGTCATCACAATACTCCATTACCATAGTCATCACTATCCTCCAAGAACCTTGGGATCCCATTGCTTCATGCCCTAGTCATCACAATGCTCCATGCTCCTTGAAATCAAAAGTATCCATGACCTCTGTCATCGCAATGCTCCAAACCCTTGTGATCACAATGTACCATAACACTTGTCATCACAACGCTCCATGATGACTGTCATCACAATACTCCATGCCCTTTTCATCACAATGCTCCATGACCTTTGTCATCACAATTCTCAATACACTTGTCATCACAATGCTCCCTGACAATTGTCGTCAGAATGCTCCTTGAACCCTGTCACGAAAAGGCTCCATGTCTTTTTCATCACAAAGCCCCATGCCATTTTCATCACAATGCTCCATGCCATTGTCATCAAAATACTCCACAAGCTTGTCATCAGAATGCTCCACGACCCTTGTCATCACAATTTTCCATGCACTTGTCAGCACAATGCTCCCTGACCCTTGTCATCACAATGCTCCAAGCCATTGTCATCACAATGCTCCATTACCTTTGTTATCAGAATCCTCCATGACACTTGGCATCAGAATGCTCCATGCCATTGTCATCACAATGGGCCAATACATATGTCATCACAATGATCCCTGACACCTCTATTTACAATACTGCATGACCTGGTCATCACAATGCTCCATGCCCTTGTCATCACATTGCGCTGTTCCCACTCTCATCACAATAATCCAAGAAACTTATTAGACCAAGCTCCATGCCCTTGTCATCACAACGCTCCATGATGCCTGTCATCACAATACTCCATGCCCTTGTCATCACAATGCTCCATGCCCTTGTTATCACAATGTTCCAAGACCCAAGTTATCAGAATGCTCCATGCCCCTTTTGATCAGTATGCTCCATGAGACCTGTCATCACAAGGCTCCATGATTTTCTCATCACAATGCTCCAGGACCTTGTCATCACAATGCTTCATGATATTTTCATGAAAACTCTCAATGGCCCTTGTCATCATAATGTTCCAAGCCCTAGTCATCACAGTGCTCCATTATATTTGTCATCACAATCCTCCATTATATTTGGCATCACAATGCTCCATGCCATTGTCATCGCAATGGACCATGACATATGTCATCACAATGCTCCCTGACACCTGTCTTCACAATATTCCATGCCCTTGTCATCACAATACTCCATGCACTTGTCATCAAAATGCACCATGTCCACTGTCATCACAATAATCTATGAAACTTGTCAGACCGATGCTCCATGCACCTGTCATCACAATGCTCCATGCCCTTGTCATCACAATGCTCCATGACCCCTGTCATCACAATGCTCCGTGACTCCAGTCATCACAATGCTTCATAACGTTTGTCATCACAACGGTCCATGCCCGCGTCATCACAAGACTCTGTGACCTTTGTAACCACAATGCTCCATGAACTTTTCATCACAATGCTCCGTGACCCTTGTCATCACAATGCTCCATGTCTTTGTCAGAACAATGCTCCATGACCCTTGTCATCACAATGTGCCATGCACTTTTCATCACAAAGAACCACAACTTTGACATCGCTATGCTCCATAAACCTTGTAATCACAATGTTCCATGCAATTCTCATTCAAATGCTCTCTCACAACGGATATCACAATGTTCCATCACTTGTCATCACAATCCTCCCTCACCCCTGTTATCACAAGTTTCCATGACCCCTGTCATCACAATGCTACATCCCCTTATCAGCACAATGTTCCATGATCCCTGACATCACAATGTTCAATAACCCCTGTCATCAAAATACTCCATGACCCTTTTCATCCCAAAGCTCCATGACCCATGGCATCACAATGTTTTATAACCCCTGTCATCAAAATGTTCCATTACACTTTTCATCAAATTACTGCATGAACCTGTCATCAAAATGCTCCCTGCCCTGCTCATCACAATGCACCACACCCTTGTCATCAAAATGCTCCATGACTTTTGTCATCACAAAGCTCCATGACCCTTGGCATCACAATGCTGCATGTCATTGTCATCATAATGCTCCATGAACCCTCTCATCATATTGCTCAATGCCCTTGTCATTGCAAAGCTCCATGACAATTGTCATCACAATGCTCGATGCCCTTCTCATCACAATGCTCCATGCCCTTGTAATTACAATCCCCCATGACCCATGTATCAAAGTGTACGTGCCCTTGTCATCACAATGCTCCATGCCCACTCTCATCACAATAATTCAAGAAACATTTCAGACCAATGCTCAATGCCCTTCTCATCACAATGCTCCATTACATCTGTCATAACAATGCTCCATGACCCCTGCCATCACATTGTTCCACGGACTTGTCATCACAAGGCTCCATGACCCTTGTCATCACAATGCTCCAAGACCCCTGTCATCACAATGCTCCATGCCCTTGTCATCACAAAGCTCCATGACGCATGTTATCAGAATGTTCCATGGCCTTCTCCTCACAGTGCTCCATGCCCTTGTCATCACAATGCTCCAAGACCCCTGTAATCACAATGCTCCATGCACCTTTTCATCAGAATGCTCCATGAGACTTGTCAACACAAGTCTCCATGGTCATCTCATCACAATGCTCCAGGACATTGTAATCACCACGCTCCATTCCCTTGTCATCACAATGCTCCATGACACCTGTCATCACAATACTCCATGAACATTTTCAGCCCAATGTTCCATGACCTTCTAATCACAATGCTCCATGACCAATATCATCAAAATTCTCCATGACCACTGTCATCAAAACACTCCATGACACCTGACAACACAATGATCCGGGACTCTTTTCATCACAATGCTCCATGACCCCTGTAATCACAATGCTCCATGACCCCTGTCATCACAATACTCCATGAACATTTTCATCCCAATGATCCATGACACTTGTCATCACAGTGATCCATGCCCTTGTCATCCCAATGCTCCATGACCCCTATATTCAAAATGCTCTGTGACGCTTGTCATCAAAGTGCACCATGACACATGTCATCACAATGCTCCATGCCTTTGTCAGCAAAATACTACATGACACTGTCCTTACAATGCTCTATGCGCTTGTCATCACAATACTCCATTACCATAGTCATCACTATCCTCCAAGAACCTTGGGATCCCATTGCTTCATGCCCTAGTCATCACAATGCTCCATGCTCCTTGAAATCAAAAGTATCCATGACCTCTGTCATCGCAATGCTCCAAACCCTTGTGATCACAATGTACCATAACACTTGTCATCACAACGCTCCATGATGACTGTCATCACAATACTCCATGCCCTTTTCATCACAATGCTCCATGACCTTTGTCATCACAATTCTCAATACACTTGTCATCACAATGCTCCCTGACAATTGTCGTCAGAATGCTCCTTGAACCCTGTCACGAAAAGGCTCCATGTCTTTTTCATCACAAAGCCCCATGCCATTTTCATCACAATGCTCCATGCCATTGTCATCAAAATACTCCACAAGCTTGTCATCAGAATGCTCCACGACCCTTGTCATCACAATTTTCCATGCACTTGTCAGCACAATGCTCCCTGACCCTTGTCATCACAATGCTCCAAGCCATTGTCATCACAATGCTCCATTACCTTTGTTATCAGAATCCTCCATGACACTTGGCATCAGAATGCTCCATGCCATTGTCATCACAATGGGCCAATACATATGTCATCACAATGATCCCTGACACCTCTATTTACAATACTGCATGACCTGGTCATCACAATGCTCCATGCCCTTGTCATCACATTGCGCTGTTCCCACTCTCATCACAATAATCCAAGAAACTTATTAGACCAAGCTCCATGCCCTTGTCATCACAACGCTCCATGATGCCTGTCATCACAATACTCCATGCCCTTGTCATCACAATGCTCCATGCCCTTGTTATCACAATGTTCCAAGACCCAAGTTATCAGAATGCTCCATGCCCCTTTTGATCAGTATGCTCCATGAGACCTGTCATCACAAGGCTCCATGATTTTCTCATCACAATGCTCCAGGACCTTGTCATCACAATGCTTCATGATATTTTCATGAAAACTCTCAATGGCCCTTGTCATCATAATGTTCCAAGCCCTAGTCATCACAGTGCTCCATTATATTTGTCATCACAATCCTCCATTATATTTGGCATCACAATGCTCCATGCCATTGTCATCGCAATGGACCATGACATATGTCATCACAATGCTCCCTGACACCTGTCTTCACAATATTCCATGCCCTTGTCATCACAATACTCCATGCACTTGTCATCAAAATGCACCATGTCCACTGTCATCACAATAATCTATGAAACTTGTCAGACCGATGCTCCATGCACCTGTCATCACAATGCTCCATGCCCTTGTCATCACAATGCTCCATGACCCCTGTCATCACAATGCTCCGTGACTCCAGTCATCACAATGCTTCATAACGTTTGTCATCACAACGGTCCATGCCCGCGTCATCACAAGACTCTGTGACCTTTGTAACCACAATGCTCCATGAACTTTTCATCACAATGCTCCGTGACCCTTGTCATCACAATGCTCCATGTCTTTGTCAGAACAATGCTCCATGACCCTTGTCATCACAATGTGCCATGCACTTTTCATCACAAAGAACCACAACTTTGACATCGCTATGCTCCATAAACCTTGTAATCACAATGTTCCATGCAATTCTCATTCAAATGCTCTCTCACAACGGATATCACAATGTTCCATCACTTGTCATCACAATCCTCCCTCACCCCTGTTATCACAAGTTTCCATGACCCCTGTCATCACAATGCTACATCCCCTTATCAGCACAATGTTCCATGATCCCTGACATCACAATGTTCAATAACCCCTGTCATCAAAATACTCCATGACCCTTTTCATCCCAAAGCTCCATGACCCATGGCATCACAATGTTTTATAACCCCTGTCATCAAAATGTTCCATTACACTTTTCATCAAATTACTGCATGAACCTGTCATCAAAATGCTCCCTGCCCTGCTCATCACAATGCACCACACCCTTGTCATCAAAATGCTCCATGACTTTTGTCATCACAAAGCTCCATGACCCTTGGCATCACAATGCTGCATGTCATTGTCATCATAATGCTCCATGAACCCTCTCATCATATTGCTCAATGCCCTTGTCATTGCAAAGCTCCATGACAATTGTCATCACAATGCTCGATGCCCTTCTCATCACAATGCTCCATGCCCTTGTAATTACAATCCCCCATGACCCATGTATCAAAGTGTACGTGCCCTTGTCATCACAATGCTCCATGCCCACTCTCATCACAATAATTCAAGAAACATTTCAGACCAATGCTCAATGCCCTTCTCATCACAATGCTCCATTACATCTGTCATAACAATGCTCCATGACCCCTGCCATCACATTGTTCCACGGACTTGTCATCACAAGGCTCCATGACCCTTGTCATCACAATGCTCCAAGACCCCTGTCATCACAATGCTCCATGCCCTTGTCATCACAAAGCTCCATGACGCATGTTATCAGAATGTTCCATGGCCTTCTCCTCACAGTGCTCCATGCCCTTGTCATCACAATGCTCCAAGACCCCTGTAATCACAATGCTCCATGCACCTTTTCATCAGAATGCTCCATGAGACTTGTCAACACAAGTCTCCATGGTCATCTCATCACAATGCTCCAGGACATTGTAATCACCACGCTCCATTCCCTTGTCATCACAATGCTCCATGACACCTGTCATCACAATACTCCATGAACATTTTCAGCCCAATGTTCCATGACCTTCTAATCACAATGCTCCATGACCAATATCATCAAAATTCTCCATGACCACTGTCATCAAAACACTCCATGACACCTGACAACACAATGATCCGGGACTCTTTTCATCACAATGCTCCATGACCCCTGTAATCACAATGCTCCATGACCCCTGTCATCACAATACTCCATGAACATTTTCATCCCAATGATCCATGACACTTGTCATCACAGTGATCCATGCCCTTGTCATCCCAATGCTCCATGACCCCTATATTCAAAATGCTCTGTGACGCTTGTCATCAAAGTGCACCATGACACATGTCATCACAATGCTCCATGCCTTTGTCAGCAAAATACTACATGACACTGTCCTTACAATGCTCTATGCGCTTGTCATCACAATACTCCATTACCATAGTCATCACTATCCTCCAAGAACCTTGGGATCCCATTGCTTCATGCCCTAGTCATCACAATGCTCCATGCTCCTTGAAATCAAAAGTATCCATGACCTCTGTCATCGCAATGCTCCAAACCCTTGTGATCACAATGTACCATAACACTTGTCATCACAACGCTCCATGATGACTGTCATCACAATACTCCATGCCCTTTTCATCACAATGCTCCATGACCTTTGTCATCACAATTCTCAATACACTTGTCATCACAATGCTCCCTGACAATTGTCGTCAGAATGCTCCTTGAACCCTGTCACGAAAAGGCTCCATGTCTTTTTCATCACAAAGCCCCATGCCATTTTCATCACAATGCTCCATGCCATTGTCATCAAAATACTCCACAAGCTTGTCATCAGAATGCTCCACGACCCTTGTCATCACAATTTTCCATGCACTTGTCAGCACAATGCTCCCTGACCCTTGTCATCACAATGCTCCAAGCCATTGTCATCACAATGCTCCATTACCTTTGTTATCAGAATCCTCCATGACACTTGGCATCAGAATGCTCCATGCCATTGTCATCACAATGGGCCATTACATATGTCATCACAATGATCCCTGACACCTCTATTTACAATACTGCATGACCTGGTCATCACAATGCTCCATGCCCTTGTCATCACATTGCGCTGTTCCCACTCTCATCACAATAATCCAAGAAACTTATTAGACCAAGCTCCATGCCCTTGTCATCACAACGCTCCATGATGCCTGTCATCACAATACTCCATGCCCTTGTCATCACAATGCTCCATGCCCTTGTTATCACAATGTTCCAAGACCCAAGTTATCAGAATGCTCCATGCCCCTTTTGATCAGTATGCTCCATGAGACCTGTCATCACAAGGCTCCATGATTTTCTCATCACAATGCTCCAGGACCTTGTCATCACAATGCTTCATGATATTTTCATGAAAACTCTCAATGGCCCTTGTCATCATAATGTTCCAAGCCCTAGTCATCACAGTGCTCCATTATATTTGTCATCACAATCCTCCATTATATTTGGCATCACAATGCTCCATGCCATTGTCATCGCAATGGACCATGACATATGTCATCACAATGCTCCCTGACACCTGTCTTCACAATATTCCATGCCCTTGTCATCACAATACTCCATGCACTTGTCATCAAAATGCACCATGTCCACTGTCATCACAATAATCTATGAAACTTGTCAGACCGATGCTCCATGCACCTGTCATCACAATGCTCCATGCCCTTGTCATCACAATGCTCCATGACCCCTGTCATCACAATGCTCCGTGACTCCAGTCATCACAATGCTTCATAACGTTTGTCATCACAACGGTCCATGCCCGCGTCATCACAAGACTCTGTGACCTTTGTAACCACAATGCTCCATGAACTTTTCATCACAATGCTCCGTGACCCTTGTCATCACAATGCTCCATGTCTTTGTCAGAACAATGCTCCATGACCCTTGTCATCACAATGTGCCATGCACTTTTCATCACAAAGAACCACAACTTTGACATCGCTATGCTCCATAAACCTTGTAATCACAATGTTCCATGCAATTCTCATTCAAATGCTCTCTCACAACGGATATCACAATGTTCCATCACTTGTCATCACAATCCTCCCTCACCCCTGTTATCACAAGTTTCCATGACCCCTGTCATCACAATGCTACATCCCCTTATCAGCACAATGTTCCATGATCCCTGACATCACAATGTTCAATAACCCCTGTCATCAAAATACTCCATGACCCTTTTCATCCCAAAGCTCCATGACCCATGGCATCACAATGTTTTATAACCCCTGTCATCAAAATGTTCCATTACACTTTTCATCAAATTACTGCATGAACCTGTCATCAAAATGCTCCCTGCCCTGCTCATCACAATGCACCACACCCTTGTCATCAAAATGCTCCATGACTTTTGTCATCACAAAGCTCCATGACCCTTGGCATCACAATGCTCCATGTCATTGTCATCATAATGCTCCATGAACCCTCTCATCACATTGCTCAATGCCCTTGTCATCACAATGCTCCATGACAATTGTCCTCACAATGCTCGATGCCCTTCTCATCACAATGCGCCATGCCCTTGTCATTACAATCCCCCATGACCCATGTATCACAGTGTACGTGCCCTTGTCATCACAATGCTCCATGCCCACTCTCATCACAATAATTCAAGAAACATTTCAGACCAATGCTCAATGCCCTTCTCATCACAATGCTCCATTACATCTGTCACAACAATGCTCCATGACCCCTGCCATCACATTGTTCCACGGACTTGTCATCACAAGGCTCCATGACCCTTGTCATCACAATGCTCCAAGACCCCTGTCATCACAATGCTCCATGCCCTTGTCATCACAAAGCTCCATGACGCATGTTATCAGAATGTTCCATGGCCTTCTCCTCACAGTGCTCCATGCCCTTGTCATCACAATGCTCCAAGACCCCTGTAATCACAATGCTCCATGCACCTTTTCATCAGAATGCTCCATGAGACTTGTCAACACAAGTCTCCATGGTCATCTCATCACAATGCTCCAGGACATTGTAATCACCACGCTCCATTCCCTTGTCATCACAATGCTCCATGACACCTGTCATCACAATACTCCATGAACATTTTCAGCCCAATGTTCCATGACCTTCTAATCACAATGCTCCATGACCAATATCATCAAAATTCTCCATGACCACTGTCATCAAAACACTCCATGACACCTGACAACACAATGATCCGGGACTCTTTTCATCACAATGCTCCATGACCCCTGTAATCACAATGCTCCATGACCCCTGTCATCACAATACTCCATGAACATTTTCATCCCAATGATCCATGACACTTGTCATCACAGTGATCCATGCCCTTGTCATCCCAATGCTCCATGACCCCTATATTCAAAATGCTCTGTGACGCTTGTCATCAAAGTGCACCATGACACATGTCATCACAATGCTCCATGCCTTTGTCAGCAAAATACTACATGACACTGTCCTTACAATGCTCTATGCGCTTGTCATCACAATACTCCATTACCATAGTCATCACTATCCTCCAAGAACCTTGGGATCCCATTGCTTCATGCCCTAGTCATCACAATGCTCCATGCTCCTTGAAATCAAAAGTATCCATGACCTCTGTCATCGCAATGCTCCAAACCCTTGTGATCACAATGTACCATAACACTTGTCATCACAACGCTCCATGATGACTGTCATCACAATACTCCATGCCCTTTTCATCACAATGCTCCATGACCTTTGTCATCACAATTCTCAATACACTTGTCATCACAATGCTCCCTGACAATTGTCGTCAGAATGCTCCTTGAACCCTGTCACGAAAAGGCTCCATGTCTTTTTCATCACAAAGCCCCATGCCATTTTCATCACAATGCTCCATGCCATTGTCATCAAAATACTCCACAAGCTTGTCATCAGAATGCTCCACGACCCTTGTCATCACAATTTTCCATGCACTTGTCAGCACAATGCTCCCTGACCCTTGTCATCACAATGCTCCAAGCCATTGTCATCACAATGCTCCATTACCTTTGTTATCAGAATCCTCCATGACACTTGGCATCAGAATGCTCCATGCCATTGTCATCACAATGGGCCAATACATATGTCATCACAATGATCCCTGACACCTCTATTTACAATACTGCATGACCTGGTCATCACAATGCTCCATGCCCTTGTCATCACATTGCGCTGTTCCCACTCTCATCACAATAATCCAAGAAACTTATTAGACCAAGCTCCATGCCCTTGTCATCACAACGCTCCATGATGCCTGTCATCACAATACTCCATGCCCTTGTCATCACAATGCTCCATGCCCTTGTTATCACAATGTTCCAAGACCCAAGTTATCAGAATGCTCCATGCCCCTTTTGATCAGTATGCTCCATGAGACCTGTCATCACAAGGCTCCATGATTTTCTCATCACAATGCTCCAGGACCTTGTCATCACAATGCTTCATGATATTTTCATGAAAACTCTCAATGGCCCTTGTCATCATAATGTTCCAAGCCCTAGTCATCACAGTGCTCCATTATATTTGTCATCACAATCCTCCATTATATTTGGCATCACAATGCTCCATGCCATTGTCATCGCAATGGACCATGACATATGTCATCACAATGCTCCCTGACACCTGTCTTCACAATATTCCATGCCCTTGTCATCACAATACTCCATGCACTTGTCATCAAAATGCACCATGTCCACTGTCATCACAATAATCTATGAAACTTGTCAGACCGATGCTCCATGCACCTGTCATCACAATGCTCCATGCCCTTGTCATCACAATGCTCCATGACCCCTGTCATCACAATGCTCCGTGACTCCAGTCATCACAATGCTTCATAACGTTTGTCATCACAACGGTCCATGCCCGCGTCATCACAAGACTCTGTGACCTTTGTAACCACAATGCTCCATGAACTTTTCATCACAATGCTCCGTGACCCTTGTCATCACAATGCTCCATGTCTTTGTCAGAACAATGCTCCATGACCCTTGTCATCACAATGTGCCATGCACTTTTCATCACAAAGAACCACAACTTTGACATCGCTATGCTCCATAAACCTTGTAATCACAATGTTCCATGCAATTCTCATTCAAATGCTCTCTCACAACGGATATCACAATGTTCCATCACTTGTCATCACAATCCTCCCTCACCCCTGTTATCACAAGTTTCCATGACCCCTGTCATCACAATGCTACATCCCCTTATCAGCACAATGTTCCATGATCCCTGACATCACAATGTTCAATAACCCCTGTCATCAAAATACTCCATGACCCTTTTCATCCCAAAGCTCCATGACCCATGGCATCACAATGTTTTATAACCCCTGTCATCAAAATGTTCCATTACACTTTTCATCAAATTACTGCATGAACCTGTCATCAAAATGCTCCCTGCCCTGCTCATCACAATGCACCACACCCTTGTCATCAAAATGCTCCATGACTTTTGTCATCACAAAGCTCCATGACCCTTGGCATCACAATGCTGCATGTCATTGTCATCATAATGCTCCATGAACCCTCTCATCATATTGCTCAATGCCCTTGTCATCGCAAAGCTCCATGACAATTGTCATCACAATGCTCGATGCCCTTCTCATCACAATGCTCCATGCCCTTGTAATTACAATCCCCCATGACCCATGTATCAAAGTGTACGTGCCCTTGTCATCACAATGCTCCATGCCCACTCTCATCACAATAATTCAAGAAACATTTCAGACCAATGCTCAATGCCCTTCTCATCACAATGCTCCATTACATCTGTCATAACAATGCTCCATGACCCCTGCCATCACATTGTTCCACGGACTTGTCATCACAAGGCTCCATGACCCTTGTCATCACAATGCTCCAAGACCCCTGTCATCACAATGCTCCATGCCCTTGTCATCACAAAGCTCCATGACGCATGTTATCAGAATGTTCCATGGCCTTCTCCTCACAGTGCTCCATGCCCTTGTCATCACAATGCTCCAAGACCCCTGTAATCACAATGCTCCATGCACCTTTTCATCAGAATGCTCCATGAGACTTGTCAACACAAGTCTCCATGGTCATCTCATCACAATGCTCCAGGACATTGTAATCACCACGCTCCATTCCCTTGTCATCACAATGCTCCATGACACCTGTCATCACAATACTCCATGAACATTTTCAGCCCAATGCTCCATGACATTCTAATCACAATGCTCCATGACCAATATCATCAAAATTCTCCATGACCACTGTCATCAAAACACTCCATGACACCTGACAACACAATGATCCGGGACTCTTTTCATCACAATGCTCCATGACCCCTGTAATCACAATGCTCCATGACCCCTGTCATCACAATACTCCATGAACATTTTCATCCCAATGATCCATGACCCTTGTCATCACAGTGATCCATGACCTTGTCATCCCAATGCTCCATGACCCCTATATTCAAAATGCTCTGTGACGCTTGTCATCAAAGTGCACCATGACACATGTCATCACAATGCTCCATGCCTTTGTCAGCAAAATACTACATGACACTGTCCTTACAATGCTCTATGCGCTTGTCATCACAATACTCCATTACCATAGTCATCACTATCCTCCAAGAACCTTGGGATCCCATTGCTTCATGCCCTAGTCATCACAATGCTCCATGCTCCTTGAAATCAAAAGTATCCATGACCTCTGTCATCGCAATGCTCCAAACCCTTGTGATCACAATGTACCATAACACTTGTCATCACAACGCTCCATGATGACTGTCATCACAATACTCCATGCCCTTTTCATCACAATGCTCCATGACCTTTGTCATCACAATTCTCAATACACTTGTCATCACAATGCTCCCTGACACTTGTCGTCAGAATGCTCCTTGAACCCTGTCATGATAAGGCTCCATGCTTTTTTCATAACAAAGCCCCATGCCATTTTCATCACAATGTTCCATGCCATTGTCATTAAAATACTCCACAAGCTTGTCATCAGAATGCTCCACGACCCTTGTCATCACAATTTTCCATGCACTTGTCAGCACAATGCTCCCTGACCCTTGTCATCACAATGCTCCAAGCCATTGTCATCACAATGCTCCATTACCTTTGTCATCAGAATCCTCCATGACACTTGGCATCAGAATGCTCCATGCCATTGTCATCACAATGGGCCATTACATATGTCATCACAATGCTCCCTGACACCTCTCTTCACAATACTGCATGACCTGGTCATCACAATGCTCCATGCCCTTGTCATCACAATGCTCCATGCCCTTGTTATCACAATGTTCCAAGACGCAAGTAATCAGAATGCTCCATGCCCCTTTTGATCAGTATGCTCCATGAGGCCTGTCATTACAAGGCTCCATGATTTTCTCATCACAATGCTCCAGGACCTTGTCATCACAATGCTTCATGATATTTTCATGAAAACTCTCAATGACCCTTGTCATCATAATGTTCCAAGCCCTAGTCATCACAATGCTCCATTATATTTGGCATCACAATGCTCCATGCCATTGTCATCGCAATGGACCATGACATATGTCATCACAATGCTTCCTGACACCTGTCTTCACAATATACCATGCCCTTGTCATCACAATACTCCATGCACTTGTCATCAAAATGCACCATATCCACTGTCATCACAATAATCTATGAAACTTGTCAGACCGATGCTCCATGCACCTGTCATCACAATGCTCCTTGCCCTTGTCATCACAATCCTCGATGACACCTGTCATCACAATGCTCCGTGACTCCAGTCATCACAATGCTTCATAACGTTTGTCATCACAACGGTCCATGCCCGCGTCATCACAAGACTCTGTGACCTTTGTAACCACAATGCTCCATGAACTTTTCATCACAATGCTCCGTGACCCTTGTCATCACAATGCTCCATGTCTTTGTCAGAACAATGCTCCATGACCCTTGTCATCACAATGTGCCATGCACTTTTCATCACAAAGAACCACAACTTTGACATCGCTATGCTCCATAAACCTTGTATTCACAATGTTCCATGCAATTCTCATTCAAATGCTCTCTCACAACGGATATCACAATGTTCCATCACTTGTCATCACAATCCTCCCTCACCCCTGTTATCACAAGTTTCCATGACCCCTGTCATCACAATGCTACATCCCCTTATCAGCACAATGTTCCATGATCCCTGACATCACAATGTTCAATAACTCCTGTCATCAAAATACTCCATGACCCTTTTCATCCCAAAGCTCCATGACCCATGGCATCACAATGTTCTATAACCCCTGTCATCAAAATGTTCCATTACACTTTTCATCAAATTACTGCATGAACCTGTCATCAAAATGCTCCCTGCCCTGCTCATCACAATGCACCACACCCTTGTCATCAAAATGCTCCATGACTTTTGTCATCACAAAGCTCCATGACCCTTAGCATCACAATGCTCCATGTAATTGTCATCATAATGCCCCATGAACCCTCTCATCATATTGCTCAATGCCCTTGTCATCACAAAGCTCCATGACAATTGTCATCACAGTGCTCGATGCCCTTCTCATTACAATGCTCCATGCCCTTGTCATTACAATCCCCCTTGACCCATGTATCACAGTGTACGTGCCCTTGTCATCACAATGCTCCATGCCCACTCTCATCACAATAATTCAAGAAACATTTCAGACCAATGCTCAGTGCCCTTCTCATCACAATGCTCCATTTCATCTGTCATAACAATGCTCCATGACCCCTGCCATCACATTGTTCCACGGACTTGTCATCACAAGGCTCCCTGACCCTTGTCATCACAATGCTCCAAGACCCCTGTCATCACAATGCTCCATGCCCTTGTCATCACAAAGCTCCATGATGCATGTTATCAGAATATTCCATGGCCTTCTCCTCACAGTGCTCCATGCCCTTGTCATCACAATGCTCCAAGACCCCTGTAATCACAATGCTCCATGCACCTTTTCATCAGAATGCTCCATGAGACTTGTCAACACAAGTCTTCATGGTCATCTCATCACAATGCTCCAGGACCTTGTCATCACCACGCTCCATTCCCTTGTCATCACAATGCTCCATGACACCTGGCATCACAATACTCCATGAATATTTTCAGCCCAATGCTCCATGACCTTCTAATCACAATGCTCCATGACCAATATCATCAAAATTCTCCATGACCACTGTCATCAAAACACTCCATGACACCTGACAACACAATGATCCGGGACTCTTTTCATCACAATGCTCCATGACCCCTGTAATCACAATGCTCCATGACCCCTGTCATCACAATACTCCATGAACATTTTCATCCCAATGATCCATGACACTTGTCATCACAGTGATCCATACCCTTGTCATCCCAATGCTCCATGACCCCTATATTCAAAATGCTCTGTGACGCTTGTCATCAAAGTGCACCATGACACATGTCATCACAATGCTCCATGCTTTGTCAGCAAAATGCTACATGACACTGTCCTTACAATGCTCTATGCGCTTGTCATCAAAATACTCCATTACCATAGTCATCACAATCCTCCATGAACCTTGGGATCCCATTGCTTCATGCCCTTGTCATCACAATGCTCCATGCTCCATGAAATCAAAATGATCCATGACCCCTGTCATCACAATGCTCCAAACCCTTGTGATCACAATGTTCCGTAACACTTGTCATCACAACGCTCCATAATGCCTGTCATCACAATACTCCATGCCCTTTTCATCACAATGCTCCATGACGTTTGTCATCACAATTCTCAATACACTTGTCATCACAATGCTCCCTGACACTTGTCATCAGAATGCTCCTTGAACCCTATCATGGAAAGGCTCCATGCCACTTTCATCACAATGCCCCATGCGGTTTTCATCACAATGCTCCATGTCATTGTCATCAAAATACTCCACAAGCTTATCATCAGAATGCTCCATGACGCTTGTCATCACAATTCTCCATGCACTTGTCAGAACAATGCTCCCTGACACTTTTCATCACAATGTGCCAAGCCATTGTCATCACAATGCTCCATTACCTTTGTCATCAGAATCCTCCAAGACACTTGGCATCACAATGCTCCATGCCGTTGTCATCACAATGCCCCATTACATATGTCATCACAATGCTCACTGACACCTCTCTTCACAATACTGCATGACCTGGTCATCACAATGCTCCATGCCCTTGTCATCACAATGCGCCATTCCAAATGTCATCACAATAATCCATGAAACATATTAGAACAATGCTCCATGCCTTTGTCATCACAAAGCTCCATGCCCTTGTTATCACAATGTTCCAAGACCCCTGTAATCAGAATGATCCATGCCCCTTTTCATCAGTATGCTCCATGAGACTTGTCATCGCAAGGCTTCATGGTTTTCTCATCAAAATGATCCAGGAACTTGTCATCACAATGCTTCACGACATTGTAATGATAATTATCCATGGCCGTTGTCATCATAATGCTCCAATCCCTAGTCATCACAATGTTCCATTATATTTGTCATCACAATCCTCCATTACATTTGGCATCACAATGCTCCCTGCCATTGTCATCGCAATGGACCATGACAAATGTCATCACCATGCTCCCTGACACCTGTCTTCACAATACTACATTCCCTTGTCATCACAATGCTCCATGCCCTTGTCATCACAATGCACCATGTCCAATGTCATCACAATAATCTATGAAACTTCAGAGACCAATGCTCCATGCCCTTGTCATCACAATGCTCCATGCCCTTGTCATCAAAATACTCCATGACCCCTGTCATCACAACGCTCCCTGACTCCAGTCATCACAATGCTTCATAACGTTTGTCATCACAAAGGTCCATGCCCACGTCACCACAAGGCTCTGAGACCTTTGTAACCACAATGCTCCATGAACATTTCATCACAATGATCTCTGACACTTGTCATCACAAAGCTCCATGCCTTTGTCAGAACAATACTCCATGACCCTTGTCATCACAATGTGCCATGCGCTTTTCATCAAAATGATCCACAACGTGGTCATCGCTATGCTCCATAAACATTGTAATCACAATGCTCCATGCACTTCTCATCCAAATGCTCACTTACATGAGATATCACAATGTTCCATAACTAGTCATCATAATCCTCCCTCACCCGTGTAATCACAATGTTCCCTGACCCCTGTCATCACAATGCTACATCCCCTTATCAGCACAATGTTCCATGACCCCTGACATCAAAATGTTCCATAACCCCTGTCATCAAAATTCTCCATGACCCATTTCAGCCCAAAGCTTCATGACCCCTGGCATCGCAATGTTCTATAACCCCTGTCAACAAAATGTTCTATGACAATTTTCATCAAATTGCTGCATGACCCTGTCATCAAAAAGCTCCCTGCCCTTCTCATCACAATGCACCACACCCTTTTCATCAAAATACTCAATGACCTTTTTCATCACAAAGCTCCATGACCCTAGGCATCACAATGCTCCTTGCCATTGTCATCAAAATGCTCCATGAACACTCTCATCATATTGTTCCATGCCGTTGTCATCACAAAGCTCCATGACACTTGTCATCACAATGCTCGAAGCCCGTCGAATCACAATGCTCCATGCGCTTGTTATTACAATCGCCAATGTCCCATTTTTCACAGTGTACCGTGCCCTTTTCATCACAATGCTCCATGCACACTCTCATCACAATAATCCATGAAACATTTCAGACAAATGCTCAATGCCCTTCACATCACAATGCTCCATTACATCTGTCATAACAATGCTCCATGACCCCTGCCATCACAATGTTCCACGGCCTTGTCATCAGAAGGCTCCATGACCCTTGTCATCACAATGCTCCAAGACCACTGTAATCACGATGCTCCATGCCCTTGTCATCACAAAGCTCCATGGCGCATGTCATCAGAATGTTCCATGGCCTTCTCCTCACAGTGCTCCATGCCCTTGTCATCACAATGCTCCAAAACCCCTGTAATCACAATGCTCCATGCCCCTTTTCATCAAAATGCTCCTAGAGAATTGTCATCACAAGTCTCCATGGTCATCTCATCACAATGCTCCAGGAACTTGTCATCACCATGCTCCATTCCCTTGTCATCACAAAGCTCCATGACCACTGTCATCACAATACTCCATGAACATTTTCAGCCCTATGCTCCATGACCTTCTCATCTCAATGCTCCATGAAAAATATCATCACAATGCTCCATAACCACTGTCATCACAACACACCATGACACCTGACAACACAATGATCCGGGACTCTTGTCATCACAATGCTCCATGACCCCTTTCATCACAATACTCCATGATCATTTTCAGCCCAATGCTCCTTGACACTTGTCATCACAATGATCCATGCCCTTGTCATCCCTATGCTCCATGACCCCTGTATTCACAATGCTCCGTGATACTTGTCATCACAGTGCTCCATGACACCTGTCATCACAAATCTCCATGCCTTTGTCAGCAAAATGCTACATGACCTTGTCATTACAATGCTCTATGCGGTTGTCATCACAATACTCCATTACCATTGTCATCACAGTCCTCCAAGAACCTTGGGATCGCATTGCTTCATGCCCTAGTCCTCACAATGCTCCATGCTCCTTGAAATCAAAATGATCCATGACCTCTGTCATCGCAATGCTCCAAAACCTTGTGATCACAATGTTTCATAACACTTTTCATCACAACGCTCCATGATGCCTGTCATCACAGTACTCCATGCCCTTGTCATCACAATGCTCCATGCCCTTGTTATCACAAGGTTCCAAGACCCCTGTAATCAGAATGCTCCATGCCCCTTTTCATCAGTATGCTCCATGAGGCCTGTCATCACAAGGCTCCATGGATTTCTCATCACAATTCTCCAGGACAAAGTCATCACAATGCTTCACGACATTGTCATGAAAATTCTCAATGGCCCTTGTCATCATAATGCTCCAAGACCTAGTCATCACAATGCTCCATTATATTTGTCATCACAATCCTCCATTACATTCGGCATCACAATACTCCATGCCACTATCATCGCAATGGACCATGACATATGTCATCACAATGCTCCCTGACACCTGTCTTCACAATACTCCATGCCCTTGTCATCACAATGCTCCATGCCCTTGTCATCACAATGCACAATGTCCACTGTCATCACAATAATCTATGAAACTTGTCAGACCAATGCTCCATGCCCCTGTCATCACAAAGCTCCATGCCCTTGTCATCACAATGCTCCATTACCCCTGTAATCTCAATGCTACGTGACTCCAGGCATCACAATGCTTCATAACGTTTGTCATCACAACGGTCCATGCCCGCGTCATCACAAGGCTCTGTGACCTTTGTAACCACAATGCTCCATGAACTTTTCATCACAATGCTCCGTGACCCTTGTCATCTCAATGCTCCATGTCTTTGTCACAACAATGCTCCATGACCCTTGTCATCACAAAGTGCCATGCGTTTTTCATCAGAGTGATCCACAACCTTGTCATCGCTATGCTCCATAAACCTTCTAATCACAATGCTCCATGCACTTTTCATCCAAATCGTCTCTCACATGAGATATCACAATGTTCCATCACTAGTCATCACAATCCTCCCTCACCCCAGTTATCATAATGTTCCATGACCCCTGTCATCAAAATGCTACATCCCCTTATCAGCACAATGTTCCATGACTGCTGACATCACAGTGTTCCATAACGCCTGTCATCAGAATGCTCCATGACCGCTTTCATCCCAAAGCACCATGACCCCTGTCATCAAAATGCTCCGTGACTCCAGTCATCACAATGCTTCATAACGTTTGTCATCACAACGGTTCATGCCTGCGTCATCACAAGACTCTGTGACATTTGTAAGCACAATGCTCCATGAACTTTTCATCACAATGCTCCGTGACCCTTGTCATCCCAATTCTCCATGTCTTTGTCACAACAATCCTACATGACCCTTGTCATCACAATGCTCCAAGACCTCTGTAATCACAATGTTCCATGCCCTTGTCATCACAAAGCTCCATGACGCATGTTGTCAGAATGTTCCATGGCCTTCTCCTCACAGTGCTCCATGCCCTTGTCATCACAATGCTCCAAGACCCCTGTAATCACAATGCTCCATGCCTCTTTTCATCAGAATGCTCCTAGAGACTTGTCATCACAAGTCTCCATGGTCATCTCATCACAATGCTCCAGGAACTTGTCATCACCATGCTCCATTCCCGTGTCATCACAATGCTCCATGACCACTGTCATCATAATACTCCATGAATATTTTCAGCCATATGCTCCATGACCCTCTCATCACAATGCTCCATGACCAATATCATCACAATGCTCCATGACCACTGTCATCACAACATTCCATGACACCTGACAACACAATGATCCGGGACTCTTGTCATCACAATGCTCCATGACCCCTGTCATCACAATAATCTTTGAACATTTTCAGCCCAATGCTCCATGACACTTGTCATCACAATGATCCATGCCCTTGTCATCCTAAAGCTCCATGACCCCTGTATTCACAATGCTCCGTGATGCTTTTCATCACAGTGCTCCATGACACCTGTCATCACAAAGCTCATGTCTTTGTCAGCAAAATGCTACATGACCTTGTCATTACAATGCTCTATGCGCTTGTCATCACAATACTCCATTACCATTGTCATCACAATCCTCCATGAATCTAGGGATCGCATTGCTTCATGCCCTTGTCAACACAATGCTCCATGCTCCTTGAAATCAAAATGATACATGAACTCTGTCATCGCAATGCTCCAAAACCTTGTGATCACCATGTTCCATAACACTTGGCATCACAACGCTCCATGATGCCTGTCATCACAATACTCCATGCCCTTGTCATCACAATGCTCCATGCCCTTGTTACCACAATGTTCCAAGACCCCTGTAATCAGAATGCTCCATGCCCCTTTTCATCAGTATGCTCCATGAGACTTGTCATCACAAGGATCCATGGTTTTCTCATCACAATTCTCCAAGACAATGTCATCACAATGCTTCACGACATTGTCATGAAAATTCTCAATGGCCATTGTCATCATAATGCTCCAAGCCCTAGTCATCACAAAGCTCCATTATATTTGTCATCACAATCCTCCATTACATTTGGCATCACAATGCTCCATGCCACTGACATCGCAATGGACCATGACATATGTCATCACAATGCTCCCTGACATATGTCTTCACAATACTCCATGCCCTTGTCATCACATTGCTTCATGCCCTTGCCATCACAATGCTCCATGGTCCTTGAAATCAAAATGATCCATGACCTCTGTCATCACAATGCTCCAAACACTTGTGATCACAATATTCCATACCACTTTTCATCACATCGCTCCATGATGCCTGTCATCACAATACTCCATGCCCTTTTCATCACAATGCTCCATGACCATTGTCATCAAAATTCTCAATACACTTTTCATCACAATGCTCCCTGACACGTGTCGTCAGAATGCTCCTGGAACCCTGTCACGAAAAGGCTCCATGCCTTTTTTTCACAGAGCCCCATGCAATTTTCATCACAATGCTCCGTGCCATTGTCATCAAAATACTCCACAAGTTTGTCTTTATAATGCTCCATTACCATCGTCATCACAATTCTCCATGCACTTGTCAGCACAATGCTCCCTGACCCTTGTCATCACAATGCTCCATTACCTTTGTCATCAGAATCCTCCATGACACTTGGCATCACAATGCTCCATGCCATTGTCATCACATTGGGCCATTACATATGTCATCACAATGCTCCCTGACACCTCTCTTCACAATATTGCATGACCTGGTCATCGCTATTTTCCATGCCCTTGTCATCACAATGCGCCATTCCAACTGTCATCACAATAATCCATGAAACTTATTACACCAATGCTCGATGCTCTTGTCATCACAAAACTCCATGCCCTTGTTATCACAATGTTCCAAGACCCCTGTAATCAGAATGCTCCATGCCCCTTTTCATCAGTATGCTCCATGAGACTTGTCATCACAAGGATCCATGGTTTTCTCATCACAATGCTCCAGGAACTTGTCATCAGAATGCTTCATGACATTGTCATGAAAATTCTCAATGGCCCTTGTCATCATAATGCTCCAAGCCCTAGTCATCACAATGCTCCATTATATTTGTCATCACAATCCTCCATTACATTTGGCATCACAATGCTCCATGCCATTGTCATCGCAATGGACCATAACATATATCATCTCAATGCTCCCTGACACCTGTCTTCACAATAGTCCCTGGCCTTCTCATCACAATGTTCCATGCCCTTGTCATCACAATGCACCATGTCCACTGTCATCACAATAATCTAGGAAACATGACAGACCAATGTTCCATTCCCCTGCCATCACAAAGCTCCATGCCCTTGTCATCAAAATTCTCCATGACCCCTGTCATCACAACGCTCCCTGACTCCAGTCATCACAATGCTTCATAACGTTTGTCATCACAACGGTCCATGCCCGTGTCATCACAACGCTCTGTGACATTTGTAACCACAATGCTCCATGAACATTTCATCACAATGCTCCGTGAACCTTCTCATCACAATGCTCCATGTCTTTGTCAGAACAATGCTCCATGACCCTTGTCATCACAATGTTCCATGTGATTTTCATCATCATGATCCACAATCTTGTCATTGGTATGCCCCATAAACATTGTAATCACAATGCTCCATGCACTTTTCATCCAAATGCTCTCTCACATGAGATATCACAATGTTCCATCACTAGTCATCACACTCCGCCCTCACCCCTGTAATCACAATGTTCCATGACCCCTGTCATCACAATGCTACATCCCCTTATCAGCACAATGTTCCATGACACCGGACATCACAATATTCCATAACCCCTGTCATCAAAGTGCTCCTTGACCCATTTCATCCCAAAGCTCCATGACCCCTGGCATCACAATGTTGTATAACCCCTGTCAACAAAATGTTCCATTACACTTTTCATCAAATTGCTGCATGACCCTGTCATCAAAATGCTCTCTGCCCTTCTCATAACAATGCACCACACCCTTGGCATCAAAATGCTCCATGACCTTTGTCATCACAAAGCTCAATGACCCTTGGAATCACAATGCTCCATGCCATTGTCATCACAAAGCTCCATGACGCATGTCATCAGAATGTTCCATGGCCTTCTCCTCACAGTGCTCCATGCCCTTGTCATCACAATGCTCCATGACCCCTGTATTCAAAATGCTCCGTGATGCTTGTCATCACAATGCTCCATGCCTTTGCAAGCAAAATGCTACATGACCTTGTCATTACAATGCTCTATGCGCTTGTCATCACAATACTCCATTACCAATGTCATCACAATCCTCCAAGATCCTTGGGTTCCCATTGCTTCATGCCATAGTCATCACAATGCTCCATGCTCTTTGAAATCAAAATGATCCATGATCTCTGTCATCGCAATGTTCCAAACACTTGTGATCACAATGTTCCATAACACTTATCATCACAACGCTCCATGATGCCTGTCACCACAATACTCCATGCCCTTGTCATCACAATGCTCCATGACCCTTGTCATCACAAAGTGCCATGCGTTTTTCATCACAGTGATCCACAACGTTGTCATCGCTATGCTCCATAAACCTTGTAATCACAATGCTCCATGCACTTCTCATCCAAATGCTCTCTCACATGAGATATCACAATGTTCCATCACAAGTCATCACAATCCTCCCTCACACCAGTTATCACAATGTTCCGTGACCCCTGTCATCCCAATGCTACATTCCCTTATCAGAACAATGTTCCCTGACCCCTGACATCACAATGTTCCATAACGCCTGTCATCAAAATGTTCCATGACACTTTTCATCCCAAAGCTCCATGACCCCTGGCATCACAATGTTCTATAACCCTTGTCATCAAAAGGTTCCATTACACTTTTCATCAAATTGCTGCATGACCCTGTCATCAAAATGCTCCCTGCCATTCTCATCACAATGCACCACACACTTGTCATCAAAATGCTCCATGACCTTTGTCATCACAAACCTCCATGACCCACGGCATCACAATGCTCCATGTCATTATCATCACAATGTTCCATGAACCCTCTCATCACATTGCTCCATGCCCTTGTCATCACAAAGCTCCATGACACCTGTCATGACAATGCTCTATGCCCTTCTCATCACAATGCTCCATGCCCTTTTCATTACAAACCCCCATGACGCATGTATCACAGTGTACGTGCCCTTGTCATCACAATGCTCCATGCCCACTCTCATCACAATAATCCATGAAACATTTCAGACCAATGCTCAATGCCCTTCTCATCACAATGCTCCATTACCTCTGTCATAAAAATGCTCCATGACCACTGCCATCACAATGTTCCAAGGCCTTGTCATCACAAGGCTCCATGACCCTTGTCATCACAATTATCCAAGACCCCTGTAATCACAATGCTCCATGCCATTGTCATCACAAAGCTCCATGACGCATGTCATCAGAATGTTCCATTGCCTTCTCCTCACAGTGCTCCATGCCCTTGTCATCACAATGCTCCAAGACCCCTGTAATCACAATGCTCCATGCCCCTTTTCATCAGAATGCTCCATGAGACTTGTCATCACAAGTCTCCATGCTCTTCTCATCACAATGCTCCAGGACCTTATCATCACCACGCTCCATTCCCTTGTCATCACAATGCTCCATGACACCTGTCATCACAATATTCCATGAATATTTTCACCCCAGTGCTCCATGAACTTCTCATCACAATGTGCCATGACCAATATCATCACAATGCTCCATGACCACGGTCATCACAACACTCCATGAAACCTGACAACACAATGATCCTGGACTCTTGTCATCACAATGCTCCAAGACCCCTGTAATCAGAATGCTCCATGACCCCTGTCACCACAATACTCCATGAACATTTTCATCCCAATGATCCATGACCCTTTTCTTCACAAGGATCTATGCCCTTTTCATCCCAATGCTCCGTGACCACTGTATTCACAATGCTCCGTGAGGCTTGTCATCACAGTTCTCCATGACACCTGTCATCACAATGATCCATGACTTTGTCAGCAAAATGCTACATGACCGTGTCATTACAATTCTCTATGCGCTTGTCATCACCATACTCCATTACCATTGTCATCACAATAATCCATGAACCTTGGGATCACATTGCTTCATGCCCTTGTCATCACAATGCTCCATGCTCCTTGAAATCAAAATGATCCATGAACTCTGTCATCACAATGCTCCAAACCCTTGTGATCACAATGTTCCATAACACTTATCTTCACAACGCTCCATGATGCCTGTCATCACAATAATCCATGTGCTTTTCATCACAATGCTCCATGACCATTGTCATCACAATTCTCAATACACTTGTCATCACAATGCTCCCTGACACTTGTCATCAGAATGCTCCTTGAACCCTGTCACTAAAAGGCTCCATGCCTTTTTCATCACAAAGCCCCATGTCATTTTCATCACAATGCTCCATGCCATTGTCATCAAAATACTCCACAGGGGGATATGGAAACATATGTATATGTATAACTGATTAAATTTGTTATAAAGCAAAAAAATAAAATAAAATAAAATTTTAAATAAATGAGCACAAGCAATAATGATAAGAGGACATTTTTGACCTAATCATTCAAAAAAAAATACTCCACAAGCTTGTCATCAGAATGCTCCAGACCACTGTCATCACAATTCTCCATGCACTTGTCAGCACAAAGCTCCCTGACCCTTGTCATCACAATGCTCCAAGCCATTGTCATTACAATGCTCCATAACCTTTGTCATCAGAATCCTCCATGACACTTGGCATCACAATGCTCCATGCCATTGTCATCACATTGGGCCATTACATATGTCATCACAATGCTCCCTGACATCTCTCTTCACAATATTGCATGACCTGGTCATCACAATTCTCCATGCCCTTGTCATCACAATGCGCCATTCCAAATTTCATCACAATAATCCATGAAACTTATTAGAACAATGCTCCATGCCCTTGTCATCACAAAGCTCCATGCCCTTCTTATCACAATATTCCAAGACCCCTATAATCAGAATGCTCCAAGCCCCTTTACATTATTATGCTCCATGAGACTTGTCATGACAAGTTTCCATGGTTTTGTCATCACAATGCTCCAGGAACTTGTCATCACAATGCTTCACGACCTTGTCATGAAAATTTCCAATGGACCTTGTCATCATAATGCTCCAAGCCCTAACCATTACAATGCTTCTTTATATTTGTCATCACAATCCTCCATTACATTTGGCATCACAATGCTCCTTGCCATTGTCATCGCAATGGACCATGACATATGCCATCACAATGCTCTCTGACAACTCTCTTCAAAATACTCCATGACCTTCTCATCACAATGCTCCATGCCCTGGTCATCACAATGCACCATGTCCACTGTCATCACAATAATCTCTGAAAAGTGTAACCACAACGCACCATGTCCCTGTCATCACAATGCTCCATGACCCCTGTCATCTCAATGCTCCGTGACTCCAGTCATCACAATGCTTCATAACGTTTGTCATCACAACGGTCCATGCCCGCATCTTCACAAGGCTCTGTGACCTTTGTAACCACAATGCTCCATGAAATTTTCATCACAATGCTCCGTGACACTTGTCATCACAATGCTCCATGCCTTTGTCAGAACAATGTTCCATGACCCTTGTCATCACAATGTGCCACGCGTTTTTCATCACAATGATCCACAACCTTGTCATCGCTATGCTCTATAAATCTTGTATTCACAATGCTCCATGCACTTCTCATCCAAATGCTCTCTCACCTGAGATATCACAATGTTCCATCACTAGTCATCATAATCCTCCCTCAACCCTGTAATCAAAATGTTCCATGACCCCTGACATCACAATATTCCATAACCACTGTCATCAAAATGCTCCATGACACTTTTCAGCCCAAGGCTCCTTGACCCATGGCATCACAGTGTTCTGTAACCCATGTCATCAAAATGTTACATTACACTTTTCATCAAATTGCTGCATGACCCTGTCATCAAAATGCTCCCTCTCCTTCTCATCACAATGCACCACACGCTTGTCATCAAAATGCTCCATGACCGTTGTCATCACAAAGCTCCATGACGCTTGGCATCACAATGCTCTATATCATTGTCATCAAAATGCTCCATGAAACCTCTCATCCCATTGCTCCATGCCCTTGTCATCACAAAGCTCCATGACACCTGTCATCACAATGCTCGATGCCCTTCTCATCAAAATGCTCCATGCACTTTTCATCACAATCCTCCATGACCCATGTATCACAGTGTTCCGTGCCCTTGTCATCACAATGCTCCATGCCCACTCTCATCACAATAATCCATGAAACATTTCAGGCCAATGCTCAATGCCCTTCTCATCAGAATGCCCCATTACCTCTGTCATAACAATGCTGAATACCCCTGCCAACACAATATTCCACGGCCTTGTCATCACAAGGCTCCATGACCCTAGTCATCACAATGCTCCAAGACGCCTGTAATCACAATGCTCCATGCCATTTTCGTCACAAAGCTCCATGACACATGTCATCAGAATGTTCCGTGGCCTTCTCATCACAATGCTCCATGCCCTTGTCATCACAATGCTCCAAGACCCCTGTAATCAAAATGCTCCATGCCCCTTTGCATCTCAATGCTCCATGAACCCTGTCATCACAATGCACCATGCCCATCATCATAATGCTTCAGGTTATTGTCATCACAATGAAATCAAAATTATCCATGACCTCTGTCATCATAATGCTCCAAACCCTTGTGATCACAATGTTCCATAACACTTATCATCACAAATCCCCATGGCGCTCATCATCACAATTATCCATGGTATTCTCATCACAATGCTCCATGACCTTTGTCATCACAAGGCTCAATACACTTGTCATCACAATGCTCCCTGACACTTGTCGTCAGGATGCTCCTTGAACCCTGCCATGACAAGGATCCATGCCGTTTTCATCACAATGATCCATGCCCTTTTCATCACAATGCTCCAAGATCACTGTAATCACAATGCTCCATGTGCTTGTCATCAAAAAACTCCATGAAGCATGTCATCAGAATGCTCCATGGCTTTCTCATCACGATGCTCCATGCCCTAGTCATCACAATGCTCCAAGACCCCTGCAATCACAATGCTCCATGCCCCTTTTCATCAGAATGCTCCATGAGACTTGTCATTACAAGGCTCCAAGGTCATCTCATCACAATGCTCCAGGACCTTGTCATCACCATTCTCCATTCCCTTGTCATCACAATGCTCCATGACCCCTGTCATCACAATAATCCATTAATATATTCAGCCCAATGCTCCACGACCTACACATCATAATGTTCCATGGCCAATATCATCACAATGCTCCATGACCACTGTCATCACAACACTCCATGACTCCTGACAACACAATGATCTGGGACTCTTGTTATCACAATGCTCCATTTCCTACACATCACTATGCTCCGTGACCCCTGTCATCACAACACTCCATGAACATTTTCAGCCCAGTGCTCCATGACACTTGTCATCACAATGATCCATGCCCTTGTCATCCCAATGCTCCATGACCCCTGTATTCACAATGCTCCATGACGATTGTCATCACAATGACCCATGACACATGTCATCACAATGATCCATGACTTTGTCAGCAAAATGCTACATGACCTTTCCATTACAATGCTCTATGCGCTTGTCATCACAAAACTCCATTTCCATTGTCATCACAATCCTCCATGAACTTTGGGATCACATTGCTTCATGCCCTTGTCATCACAATGCTCCATGCTCCTTGAAATCAAAATGATCCATGACCTCTGTCATCACAATGCTCCAAACCCTTGTGATCACAATGTTCCATAACACTTGTCATCACAATGCTCCATGATGCCTGTCATCACAATACTCCATGCCCTTTTTATCACAATGCTCCATGACTTTTGTCATCACAATTCTCAATATACATGTCATCACAATGCTCCCTGACATTGTCATCAGAATGATCCTTGAACCCTGTCACGATAAGGCTCCATGCCTTTTTCAACACAATGCCCCATGCCATTTTCATCACAATGCTCCATGCCATTGTCATCAAAATACTCAACAAGCTTGTCATCAGAATGCTCCATGACCCTTGTCATCACAATTCTCCATGCACTTGTCAGCACAGTGCTCCCTGAACTTTGTCATCTCAATGCTCCAAGCCATTGTCATCAAAATGCTCCATTACCATTGTCATCAGTATCCTCCATGACACTTGGCATCACAATGCTCCATGCCATTGTCATCACAAAGGGCCATTACATATGTCATCACAATGCTCCGTGACTCCTGTCTTCACAATACTGCATGACCTGTTCATCACAATGCTCCATGCCCTTGTCATCACAATGCGCCATTCCAACTCTCATCGCAACAATCCATGAAACTTATTAGACTAATGTTCGATGCCCTTGTCATCTCAATGCTCCATGCCCTTTTTATCACAATGCTCCCTGAACCCAGTCATCACAATGCTCCGTGACACCAGTCATCACAATGATTCATGACCTTTGTCATCACAATGGACCATGCCGTCGTAATCAACAGTCTCTGTGACCATTTTAACCACAATGCTCCATGAACTTTTCACCACAATGCTCTTTGACCCTTGTCATCACAATGCTCTATGCCTTTCTCAGCCCAATGCTCCATGACCCTTGTCATCACAAAGCTCCATGCGCTTCTCAGCACAATGCTGCATGACACAGGTCATCACAATTCACCATGCGCTTGTCATCAGAGTGCTCTACAATTTTATCATCACAATGTTCCATAAACATTGTCATCACAAAGATCCATGACCCTTGGCATCACAGTGCTCCATGTCATTGTCATCACAGTGCTCCATGAACGCTCTCATCACATTGCTCCATGCCCTTGTCTTCACAAAGCTCCATGTCACATGTCATCAGAATGCTCCATGGCCTTCTCATCACAATGCTCTATATGCTTGCCATCACAATGCTCCATTACACCTGTCATAAAAATGCACCATGACACCTGCCATCACGATGTTCCGTGGCCTTGTCATCACAAGGCTCCATGACTCTTCTCATCACAACACTCCAAGAACCCTGTAATCACATTGATCCATGCTCCTTTTCATCTCAATGTTCCATGAACCCTGTCATCACAATGCACCATGCCCATCATCATAATGCTTCATGCTATTGTCATCACAATGAAATCAAAATGCTCCATGACCTCTGACATAACAATGCTCCAAACCCTTGTGATCACAATATTCCATATCACTTGTCATCACAATGACCCATGACGCTCGTCATCACTATTATCCATGGTCTTCTTATCACAATGCTCCATGACCTTTGTCATCACAATGCTCAATACACTTGTCATCAAAATGCTCCCTGACACTTGTTGTCTGTATGCTCCTTGAACCCTGTCATGACAAGGCTCCATGCCTTTTTCATCACAATGATCCATGCCCTTTTCATCACAATGCTCCAAGACACATGTAATCACAATGCTCCATGCTCTTGTCATCACAAAGCTCAATGACGCATGCCATCAGAATGCTCCTTGGTCTTCTCCTCACAATATTCCATGCCCTTGTCATCACAATGTTCCATGACCCCTGTAACCACAATGCTCCATGCCCCTTTTCATCAGTATGCTCATAAGACTTGTCATCACAAGGCTCCATAGCTTTGTCATCACAATGCTCCAGGACCTTGTCAGCACAATGCTTCACGAGTTTTTCATGAAAATTCTCAATGGCCCTTGTCATCATAATGCTCCAAGCCCTAATAATCACAAGGCTCCATTATATTTGTCATCACAATCATCCATTACATATGGCATCACAATGCTCCATGCCATTGTCATTGCAATGGTCCATGACATATGTCATCACAATGCTCCCTGACATCTGTCTTCACAATACTCCATGACCTTCTCATCACAATGCTCCATGCCCTTGTCATCACAATGCACCATGCCCACTGTCATCAAAATAATCTATGAAACTTGTCAGACCAATGCTCCATGCCCCTGTCATCACAATGCTCCATGCCCTTGTCATCACAATGCTGCATGACCCTTGTCATCACAATGCTCCGTGACTCCAGTCATCACAATGCTTTATAACGTTTGTCATCACAATGGTCCATGCCCGCGTCATCACAAGGCTCTGTGACATTTGTAACCACAATGCTCCATGAACTTTTCATCACCATTCACTGTGACCTTTGTCATCACAATGCTCCATTTCTTTGTGAGAACAATGCTCCATGACCATTGTCATCACAATGTGCCACGCACATTTCATCACAACGGTCCACAACCTTATCATTGCAATGCTCCATAAACTTTGTAATCACAATGGTCCATGCACATCTCATCAAAATGCTCTCTCACCAGAGGTATCACAATGTTCCATCACTAGTCATCACAATACTCACTCACCCCTGTAATCACAATGTTCCATGACCCTGTCATCACAATGCTACATCCCCTTATCATCACAATGTTCCATGACCCCTGACATAACAATGTTCCATAACCCCTGTCATCAAAATGCTCCATGACCCGTTTCATCCCAAAGTTCCAAGAATCCTGACATCACAATGTTCTATAACCCCTGCCATTAAAATGTTCCATTTCACTTTTCATCAGATTGCTGCATGATCCGGTCATCAAAATGCTCCCTGCACTTCTCATCACAATGCACCATTCCCTTATCATCAAAATGCTCCTTGACTTGTCATCACAAAGCTCCATGACCGTTGGCATCACAATGCTCCATGTCATTGTCATCATAATGCTCCATGAATCATCTCATCACATTGCTCCATGCCCTTGTCATCACAAAGCTCCATGACACTTGTCATCACAATGCTCGATGCCCTTCTCATCACAATGCTCCATGCCCTAGTCATTAAAATCCTGCATGACCCATGTATCACAGTGTTCCTTGCCCTTGTCATCACAATGCTCCATGCCCACTCTCATCACAATAATTCAAGAAACATTTCAGACCAATGCTCAATGCCCTTCTCATCACAATTCTCCATTACATCTGTCATAACAATGCTCCATGACCCCTGTCATCAAAGTGTTCCACAGCCTAGTCATCACAAGGCTCCGTGACACTTGCCATCACAGTGCTCCAAGACCCCTGTAATCACAATGCTCCATGCCCTTGTCATCACAAAGCTCCATGACACATATCATCAGAATGTTCCATGGTCTTCTCATCAAAATACTACATGCACTTTTCATTACAGTGCTCCAAGACCCCTGTAATCACAATGCTCCATGCCCCTTTTCATCAGTATGCTCCATGAGACTTGTCATCACAAAGCTCTTTGATCCTTGTCATCACAATGCTCTATGCCTTTCTCAGCACAATGCTCCATGACCCTTGTCATCACAATGCTCCATGCGCTTCTCAGCATGATGCTCCATGACACATGTCATCACAATGCACCATGCGCTTGTCATCACAGTGCTCCACAATCTTGTCATCACAATGCTCCATAAACCTTGTCATCACAATGCTCCATGCACTTCTCATCAAAATGCTCTCTCACCACAGATATCCCAGTGTTACATCACTGTTCATCACAATACACCCTTACCCTGTTATCACAATGTTCCATGACTCCTGTCATCACAATGCTACATGCACTTATCATCAAAATGTTCGATGAACCCTGACATCACAATGCTCCATAACCCCTGTCAGCAAAATGCTCCATGACCCTTTTCATCATAATGCTCCATGACCCCTGTCATCACAATGTTCCATAACCCCTGTCATCATAATTTTCCATGAACCTTTTCATCAAATTGCTCCATGACCCTGTCATCACAATGCTCCATGTCATTGTCATCACAATGCTTCATGAACACTCTCATTACATTGCTCCATGCCATTGTCATCACAAAGCTCCATGAAAAATGTCATCAGAATCCTGCATGGCCTTCTCATCAAAATGCTCCATGCCCTTGCCGTCACAGTGCTCCATTCCCCCTGTGATAACAATGATCCATGACCCCTGCCGTCACGATGTTCCGTGGACTTGTCATCACAAGGCTCCATGACCCTTCTCATCACAATGCTCCAAGACCCCTGTCATCACAATGCACCATGCCCATCATCATAATGCTTCATGCTACTGTCATCACAATGAAATCAAAATGCTCCAAGACATCAGTCATAACAATGCTCCAAAGCCTTGTGATCACAATGTTCCATAACACTTGTCCTCACAGTGCCCCATGAGGCTCGTCATCACAAATATCCATGGTCTTCTCATGACAATGCTCCATGACCTTTGTCATCACAATGTTCAATACACTTTTCATCATAATGCTCCTTGACACTTGTTGTCTGTATGCTCATTGAACCCTGTCATAACAGGGCTCCATGGCTTTTTCATCAAAATGATCCATCCCCTTTTCATCACAATGCACCAAGACCCCTTTAAACACAATGCTCCATGCCCTTGACATCACAAAGCTCAATGAATCATGTCTTCAGAATGCTCCTTGGCCTTCTCCTCACAATGCTCCATGCCCATGTCATCACAGTGTTCCACGACCCCTGTAATCACAATGCTCCATGTCCTTTTTCATCACTATGCTCCATGAGATTTGTCATAACAAATCTCTATGGATTTCTCATCACAGTGCTTTAGGACATTGTCATAACAATGCTTCACAACCTTGTTTTGAAAATTCTCAACGGCCCTTGTCATCATAAACTCCAAGCCCTAGTCATCACAATGCTCCATTATATTTGTCATCAAAATCCTCCATTACATTTGGCATCACAATGCTCCCTGCCATTGTCATTGCAATGGACCATGACATATGTCATCACAATGCTCCCTGACACCTGTCTTCACAATACTCCATGAACTTCTCATTACAATAATCCATGCCCATGTCATCACAATGCACCATGTCCACTGTCATCACAATAATCTATGAAACTTGTAAGAACAATGCTCCATGCCCCTGTCACCACAATGCTCCATGACGTTGTCATCACAATGCTCCATGACCCCTGTCATCACAATGCTCCGTGACTCCAGTCATCACAATGCTTCATAACATTTGTCATCACAATGGTCCTTGCCCACGTCAGCACAAGGCTCTGTGACCTTTATAACCACAATGCTCCATGACCCTTGTCATCAAAATGCTCCATGCCTTTGTCAGAAAAATGCTCCATGAAACTTGTCATCACAATGTGCTACGGGCTTTTCATCACAACGGTCCACAAATTTGTCATGGTATTGCTCCATAAACCATGTAATCACAATGCTCCATGCCCTTCTCATCACAATGCTCCATTACCCCTGTCATAACAATGCTCAATGACCCCTTCCATCACGATGTTTCATGGCCTTGTCATCACAAGGCTCCATGACACTTGTCATCACAATGCTCCAAGACCCCTGTAATCACAATGCTCTAATCCCTTGCCATCACAAAGCTCCATGACACATGTCATCAGAATGTTCCATGGCCTTCTCATCAAAATGCTACATGCCCTTGTCATCACAGTGCTCCAAGACCTCTGTAATCACAATGCTCCATGCCCCTTTTCAACTCAATGCTCCATGAACCCTGTCATCACAATGCATCATGCCAATCATCATAATGCTTCTTGATATTGTCAGCACAATGAAATCAAAATTCTTCATTACCTCTGTCATCACAATGCTCCATGACCCCTGTCATCACAATACTCCATTATCATATTCAGCCCAATTCTCCATGACCCTTGTCATCACAATGATCCATGCCCTTGTCATCCCAATGCTCCATGACCCCTGTATTCACAATGCTCCGTGACTCTTGTCATCACAGTGCTCAATGACACCTGTCATCACAAGGCTCCATGACTTTGTCAGCAAAATGCTACATGACCTTGTCATTACAATGCTCTATGCGCTTGTCATCACAATACTCCATTTCCATTGTCATCAAAATCCTCCATGAACCTTGGGATCACATTGCTTCATGCCCTTGTCATCATAATGCTCCATGCTCCTTGAAATCAAAATGATCCATGACCTCTGTCATCACAATGCTCCAAAAAATTGTGATCCCAATGTTCCATAACACTTGTCATCACAATGCTCCTTGATGCTTGTCATCACAAAATTCCATGCCCTTTTCATCACAATGTTCCATGACCTTTGTCATCACAATTCTCAGTACACTTGTCATCACAATGCTCCGTGACACTTGTCATCAGAATGCTCCTTGAACCCTGTCACGAAAAGGCTCCATGCCTTTTTCATCACAATGCCCCATTCCATTTTCATGACAATGCTCCGTGACCATTGTCATCACAATGCTCCATGCCTTTGTCTGAAAAATATTCCATGACCCTTATCATCACAATGTGCCATTCACTTTTCATCACAACGGTCCAGAAACTTGTCATTGCAATGCTCCATAAACCTTGTAATCACAATGCTCCATACAATCCTCATCAAAATGCTCTCTCACCAGAGATATCACAGTGTTCCATCACTAGTCGTCACAATACTCCCTCACCCCTGTAATCACAATGTCCCATAACCCCTGTCATCACAATGCTACATCCCTTTATCACCACAATGATCCATGACCCCTGACATCACAATATTCTATAACCCCTGTCATCACAATGCTACATCCCTTTATCACCACAATGATCCATGACCCCTGACATCACAATATTCTATATCCCCTGTCATCAAAATGTTCCAATACACTTTTCATCATATTGCTGCATGACACTGTCATCAAAATACTCCCTGCCCTTCTCATCACATTGCACCATGCACTTATCATCAAAATGCTCCATGACCTTTGTCATCACAAAGCGCCATGACACTTGGCATCACAATGCTCCATGTCATTGTCATCAAAATGCTCCATGAACCCTCTCATAACATTGCTCAATGCCCTTGTCATCACAAAGCTCCATGACAATTCTCATCACAATGCTCGATGCCCTTCTCATCACAATGCCCCATGACCTTGTCATTACAATCCTCCATGACCCATGTATCACAGTGTTCCATGCCCTTATCATCAAAATGCTCTATGCCCACTCTCATCACAATAATCCATGAAACATTTCAGACCAATGCTCCATGCACTTCTCATCACAGTGTGCCTTTACCTGTGTCATAACAATGCTCCATGACACCTGCCATCACAATGTTCCCCGGCCTTGTCATCACAAGGCTCCATGACACTTGTCATCACAATGCTCCACGACCCCTCTAATCAAAATGCTCCATGCCCTTTTCATCAAAAAGCTACATGACACATGTCATCAGAATGTTCCATGGCCCTGTCACCACAATGCTCCATGCCCTTGTCATCACAATGCTCCAAGACCCTTGTAATCAAAATGCTCCATGAGACTTTTCATCTCAATGCTCCATGAACCCTGTCATCACAATGGACCATGCCCATCATCATAATGCTTCAGGCTATTTTCATCACAATGAAATCAATATGCTCCATGACCACTGTCATCACAATGCTCCAATCCCTTGTGATCACAATGTTCCATAACACTTATCATCACAACACCCTATGACGCTCATCATCACAATTATCCATGGTATTTTCATCACAATGATCCATGACTTTTGTCATCACATTGCTCAGTACACTTGTCATCACAATGCTCCCTGACACTTGTCATCAGTCTGCTCCATTAACCCTGTCATGACACGTCTCCATGCCTTTTTCATTACAGTGCTCCATGCCCTTTTAATCACAATGCTCCAAGACCCCTGTAATCACAATGCTCCATGCTCTTGTCATCACAAAACTCAATGACGCATGTCATCAGAATGCTCCATGGCCTTCTCCTCACAATGCTCCTTGCACTTGTCATCACAATGCTCCAAGACCCCTGTAATCACAATGCTCCATGTCCCTTTTCATCAGAGTGCTCCATGAGACTTGTCATCACAAGTCACCATTGTATTCTCATAAAAGTGCTCCAGGAACTTGTCATCATAATGCTCCATGATCCCTGTCATCACGATACTCCATGAACATTTTCAGCCCAATGCTCTATGACCTTCTCATCAAAATGCTCCATGACCCCTGTCATCAAAATACTCCATGAACATATTCAGCCCAATGCTCCATGACCCTTGTTATCACAATGATCCATGCCCTTGTCATCCCAATGCTCCATGACCCCTGTATTCACAATGCTCCGTGATGCTTGTCATCACAGTGCTCCATGACCCCTGTCATCACAATTCTCCATGCCCTTGTTATCACATTGTTCCATGACCCCTGTCATTACTATGCTCCGTGACTTCATTCATCACAATGCTTCATGACCTTTGTCATCTCACTGGTCCATGCCCTCGTCATCAACAGTCTCTGTGACCATTTTAACCACAATGCTCCATGAACTTTTCATCACAATTCTCTTTGACCCTTGTCATCACAATCCTCTCTGCCTTTCTCAGCACAATGCTCCATGACACTTCTCATCACAATGCTCCATGCGCTTGTCAGCAAAATGTTCCATGACACATGTCATCAAAATGCACCATGCGCTTGTCATCACAGTGCTCCACAATCTTGTCATCACAATGCTCCATAAAACTTGTCATCACAATGCTCCATGCACTTCTCATCAAAATGCTCTCTCACCACTGATATCACAATGTTACATCACTATTCGTCACAATACTCCCTCACCCTTGTCATCACAATGATCCATGACTCCTGTCATCACAATTGTACATGCACATATCATCACAATGTTCGATGACCCCTGACATCACAATGTTCCATAACCCCTGTCATCAAAATGCTCCCAAAACCTTTTCATCAAAATGCTCCATGACCCCTGGCATCACAATGTTCAATAACCCCTGTCATCAAAATGTTCCATGACACATTTCATCCAATTGATCCAAGACCCTGTCATCACAATGCTCCCTGCCCTTCTCATCACAATGCACTACGCCCTTGTCATCAAAATCCTCCATGACTTTGTCATCACAAAGATCCTTGACCCTTGGCATCACAATGCTCCATGTCATTTTCATCACATTGCTCCATGATCGCATTCATCACATTGCTCCATGCTGTTGTCATCACAAAGCTCCATGACACATGTCATCAGAATGCTCCATGGCCTTCTCATCACAATCCTCCATGCCATTGCCATCACAATGTTCCATTACCCCTGTCATAACAATACTCCATGACCCCTGCCATCACGATGTTCCATGGCCTTATCATCACAAGGCTCCATGACCCTTCTCATCACAATGTTCCAAGACCCGGTAATCACAATGTTCCATGACCCCTGTCATCACAATGCTACATCCCCTTATCATCACAATGTTCCATGACACCTGACATCACAATGTTCCACAACCCCTGTCATCAAAATGCTCCATGACACTTTTTATCCCAAAGCTCCATGACCCCAGACATCACAATGTTCTATAACCACTGTCATCAAAATATTCCATTACAATTTTCATCAAATTGCTGCATGACACTGTCATCAAAATGCTCCCTGGCCTTCTCATCACAATGCACCACGCCCTTGTCATCAAAATGCTCCGTGACTTTTGTCATCACAAATCTCCTTGACCCTTGACATCACAATGCTCCATGTCATTGTCATCACAATGCTCCATGAACCTTCTCATTACATTTCTCCATGCCCTTGTCATCACAAAGCTCCATGACACATGTCATCACAATGCTCGATGCCCTTCTCATCACTATGCTCCATGCCCTTGTCATTACAATCCTCTATGACCATTGTATCACAGTGTTCCGTGCTCTTGTCATCACAATGCTCCATGTCCACTCTCATCACAATAATCCATGAAACATTTCACACCAATGCTTCCTGTCCTTCTCATCACAATGCTCCATTACACCTGTCATAACAATGTTCCATGACCCCTGCCATCACAAAGTTCCACGGCCTTGTCATTCACAAGGCTCCATGACACTTGTTATCACAATGTTCCAAGACCCCTGTAATCACAATGCTCCATGCCCTTGTCATCACAAAGCTCCATGACGCATGTCATTAGAATGTTCCATGGACTTCTCATCACAATGCTCCAAGACACTTTTTATCACAGTGCTCCATGCCACTTTTCATCTCAAAGCTCCATGAATCCTATCATCACAATGCACCATGCCCATTATCATAATGCTTCAGGCTATTTTCCTCACAATGAAATCAAAATGCTCCATGACCTCTGTCATCACAATGCTCCAAACCGTTGGGATCACAATGTTCCATAACACTTCTCATCACAACACCCCATGATGCTCATAATCACAATTATCCATGGTCTTCTCATCACTATGCTCCATAACCTTTGTCATCACAATGCTCCCTGACACTTGTTGTCAGTATGCTCCTTGAACACAGTCATGACAGGGCTCCATGCCTTTTTCATCACAATGATCCATGCCCTTTTCATCACAATGCTCCAAGACACCTGTAATCACAATGATCCATGCACTTGTCATCACAGTGCTCCATGACGCATTCATCAGAATGCTTCATGGCCTTCTCTTCACAATGCTCCATGCCCTTGTCATCACAATAATCCAAGACCCCTGTAAACACAATGCTCCATGCCGCTTGTCATTATAGCGCTCCATGATGCTCGTCATCACAATTTTCCATGGTCTTCTCATCACAGTGCTCCACGGTTTTGCCATCACAATGCTCCATGCCCTGATCATCACAATGCTCTATGTTCCCTTTCATCACAATTCTCCACGTTCTTGGCATCACTATGTTCCATGACACTTCCCATCACAGTGTTAAATGCTTTGTCATCACAATACTGCACAAGCTTGTCATCAGAATACTCGATGACCCTTGTCATCACAATGATCCATGACCCCTGTCATGACAATGCTCCATGAGACGTATCATCACAATGCTCCATGCCCCTTGTCATTACAGTGCTCCATGATGCTCGTCACCAGAATTATCCATGGTCTTCTCATCACAGTGCTCCACGGTCTTGCCATAACAATGCTCCATGCCCTGGTCATCACAATGCTCCATGTCCCTTGTCATCACAATTCTCCAGGTCCTTGTCATCACAATGCTCCATGACAGTTCTCATCCCCATGTTACATGCTCTTGTCATCACAATTCTCCATGCACTTGTCATCGCAATGTCCCATGACCCCTGTCATAGCAAGCTCCATGCATTTTTCATCACAATGCTTCACGACCTTTTCATCAAAATTCTGAAAGGCTGTTGTCATCACAATGCTCCATGCCCTTGTCATCACAATGCTCCAAGCCCTTGTCATCACAATGCTCCATTACCTTTGTCATCACAATCCTCCATAACACTCGGCATCACAATGCTCCATGCCATTGTCATCAAAATGGAACATGAAATATGCCATCACAATGCTCCCTGACACCTGTCTTCACAATAATCCATGACCTTGTCATCACAATGCTCCATGCCCTTGTCATCACAATGTGCCATGCCCTCTGTCAACACAATTATCCATGAAACTTCTCAGACCAATGCTCCATGCTCCTGTCATCACAATGCTACATGACCCCAGTCATCACAATGCTCCGTGTGTCCCGTCATCACAAGACTCCATGACCTGTGTCACCACAAAAGTCAATGCCCTCATCATCACAAGGCTCTGTGAAATTTGTCACCACAGTGCTCCATGAACTTTTCATCAAAATGCTCAATGTCATTGTCATCACAATGCTCCATGAACACTCATCACATTGCTCCATGAACTTGTCATCACAAAGCTCCATGACGCATGTCATCAGAATGCTCCATGGCCTTCTCATCACAATGTTCCATGCACTTGCCATCACAATTCTCCATTAACCCTGTCATAACAATGCTCCATGACCCCTGCCATCACGATGTTCCATGGCCTTGTCATCACAAGGCTCCATGACCCTTCTAATCACAATGCTCCAAGACCCCTGTAATCACAATGCTCCATGCCCCTTTTCATCTCAATGATCCATGAACCTGGTCATCACAATGCACCATGCCCATCATCAAAATGCTTCATGCTATTGTCATCACAATGAAATCAAAATTCTCCATGATCTCTGTCATCACAATGCTCCAAATCCTTTTGATCAAAATGTTCCATAACACTTATCATCACAACGTCCCATGACGCTCGTCATCACAATTATACATGGGCTTCTCATCACAATGCTCCATGACCTTTTTCATCACAATGCTCAATACACTTGTCATCACAATGCTCCCTGACACTTGTCCTCAGTATGCTCCTTGAACCATGTCATGACAAGGCTCCATGCCTTTTTCATCACAATGCTCCATGTCCTTGTCATCACAAAGCTCCATGATGCATGTCATCAGAACGTTCCATGGCCATCTCATCCCAATGCTCCAAGCCCTTGTCATCACAATGCCCCAAGACCCCTGTAATCACAATGCTCCATGCCCCTTTTCATCAGAATATTCCATGAGACTTGTCATCACAAGTCTCCATGGTCTTCTCATCACAGTGCTCCAGTACCTTGTCATCACAAGCCTCCATGGCCCCTGTCATCACAATACTCCATGAACGTTTTCAGCCCAATGCTCCTTGACCTTCTCATCACAATGCTCCATGACCCCTGTCATCACAATGCTCTATGACTCCTGTCATCACAACGATCCATGAACCCTGACAACACAATGATCCGGGACTCTTGTCATGAAAATGCTCCATGCACATGTCATCCCAATGCTTCATGACCCCTGTAATCACAATGCTCCGTGACGCTTGTCATCACAGTGCTCCATGAACCTTGTCCTCACAATGCTCCATGCCTTTGTCAGCAATATGCTACATAATCTTGTCATCACAATGCTCCATGCGCTTGTCATCACAATCCTTCATGACACTTTGGATCATATTGCTTCATGCCCTTGTCATCTCCCTCTTGCTTTTCTGGTTTTTACAGATTTTCGGATGTCCCTTTTGACCCGTGGGAAGTGACAGTTCTTTGTAGTGTGGATTTGCATTGCGTGCTTGCTTGATTGTCCAAAAAGGGCGTATGCGTTTTCTCCTGAATATATTCAGGAGAAAACGCATACGCCCTTTTTGGCCAAGTGCATCATTGTCGAAGTTGTGATGCCTTTCCTGTGCTTTAAAGGCGATTCCAATTTACCTCTTGAAATATGTTTTGTGCAATTCTGCCTCATTTTCAAGTCAGCTTCGTTGCCTTCCCTCAACAGATTTTTGGAAGACAGTAGTCCTTTATAACTGTAGGTTTGTGAATTGCTGTGCCCGTGAGCTCCAATTTTCAAATCCCATTTTTGGGAGCTGACCGCAAATCCACAATTTTGCTTCAGGACCTATACTTGTTCCAGGGGTGGCTATACTCTTCCCTGCAGGTGTCTGAGGCTTTGGTTAATTCTTCTTCCTGACGGGAATTTACAGTGACATGTGCCCGTCCAAATGCCTACATCTACTCTCTGATTGGTTCTCCCTCTTCCCTTTCATCCTCTGCACAATTAGCAAACTGTGCGAACCAGGAGGTTATAGGGGCTGGCTCTCCTAAGTTGGGAGATTGATAGTAAAGCAGTTGGAATGCCAAACTGGAGCACAAGGAGAGGAAAAATTAGGAGACTTTTAGAAACCTTTCACCATCACAGGGTGTCCATTCTCTAGGTATCCCATACATGTTATAACTGTAGTGATATTCCCTACTACCTGGAGATTTGGTATCCATGGAATCGTGGCATGCATTACTACTTTAAAGGGTCTGCATTTTCTCTCCCAATCTCACCAGTCCTCTCAGTCCCAAGTGTCCAGCCTTATGTCTCATTCAGCTGTCTTTGCAGATAGGGTCATTGCCGGTTTCATCAGAACCCCTGAAGGAATTGTGTAAGAATTTCGCTGTTTTTTTGTTTGTTTTTGAAATTCATTTTTATAATGGGGTTGAGCTGATTTTCACTGACGTGTTTATGCCAGTCTAGACACACTTGATTCCCTTTTGGAGACAAATCAATACATAGGTTTTAAGATTCTCACTATTCAGATATATTCCTCTGTGGGAAATAGGGGGTTTGAGTCCCGTTCACTGAGGAAGGGGTAGGTCTCATCTGTTCTCTATTTGGTTTATGGAATGGTACCTGTGCTAATATCAAACTCTGGTTTTATGCATCACCCCACCTCTCCTTTCCAATTAAACAGGCATAAGAGTGTTTTCTAAATGTGAGACTCTGTTCTCTTTCTGAATTCAGTACATGTGTTGTGATGTTGACATTCCCTCTGTAAGTGATATCTTATGATAAGATTCTTTTTCTGTGTGACTAATTTCCCTTAGAATCATCATACCTAAATCCACTCTTTATGCTGCTACTGGCCTTATGACATTGATTTCACGTCTGAGTGATATTCCGTTGTACAAAATTACCACAAGTAATTTATGCATTTCTCTTTTTCCTGGGATATTTTAGGTGTACCGAAGTTGAGGTTCTTGTATGCAGAGCAGCCCTAAACTTTGGGGAGCCTGTGTGTTGTCGATATTTAGTCTTCCCAAGTTATATGTCTATGAGTTGAAGTCACCTTTGCTCGGGGGCTTTGTATTTAAATGTTTTAGGAAACAGCATACACTTCTTCAGAGTGGCTCTTGGATATTTATACCCCACCCATCAGCGTGACTAGTCTCCCTGTTCTCCATGGCCTCTCCAGCATTTCTGGTTTGTACACATTTTTTGGATGGCCTTTCTGAGCAGTGGAAATTGAGACTTCTTTGTTGTGCGGATTTGCATTTCCCGCTTTCTTAGTTGGCCAAAAACTCTGTATGTGTTTTTTTCCTGAAGATATTCACGAAAAAAACGCATACACCCTTTTGCCCAACTGCATCATTTTAGAAATTCTGCTGCTTTTCATATGCTTTAAATGTGAGTACAATCTACCTTTTGAAAAATGTTTCCTGCAATTCTGCCTCTCATTCAGATCCCCTTCGTTGCCTTACCTGAATATATTTTTGGACGTTGGTTATCATTTATATCTTTGCAGGTCTTTGAATTGTCTGCTCCTGAGCTCCATTTTGCAACTCGCTTTTATTGTGAGCTCGCCGCCAAACCATTGGATTGCTTCTGGCCCTATTCTGGTTCTGAGGAGGCAGGCTGAGCCTTTGGTTAATTCTTGTTCCTAATGGGAAATTAGAGTGACATGTGCCTGTCAAAACTCCTACAGCTAATTTCTCATTGGTTCCCCCTCTTCTCATTTATCCTCTGCACAATTTGCAAACTGTGTGAAACAGGAGGTTAAAGGTGCTGATTCTCCAAGAGGGGAGATTGTTAATAATGTGGCTGGAATGGCGAACCCCAGCACCAGGAGATCAAAAATGAGGTGCATTTTAGACACCTTTCCTGAGCACATGGTGTACATTCATCTCGGGTTCACAGGCATGTTTTCGCTGTCAGAAGATTCCCTTGAACCTGCCGATTTGGGACCCATGGAATGGGTACCAGGCAGTATTACTTTAAAAGGTCTGCATTTCCTCACACAGCCTCTCAAACATCTCTTACCGTGCATAGCTTCCAGCCTTATATATCATCCTGCTGTGGGTCTACATGTGTTCAATCCATGTTACATCGTAGCCCTTCAAACAAAGTTGTAAGAATTTTTGTCTGTCTCACCGTTTTTATAAATATTTTTAAATTTATTTTTATATTGGTTACAGCTGATTTTCAAAGCTCTGTTTTTTGCTGCTGTACATCCACTTGATTCATGTACTGTGAGACAACAATAAATTATTTTTCAGATGCTTACGAGTCATATGTATTATTGTCCAGTGACTTGAGTGGGCTGAGTGCAGTTCTTTGAGGTACCGTGTAGGCCTTGTCAGTTATTCAATTTGGTACTTGGAATGGTATATTTGCTAATTTCAACCTCCTGGATAATACCTCACCATTCCCCACCTTTCCCATTTAGCAGCCTTATGTCTATTTTCTACATATTTGACTATGTTTCTGTTTTGTAGTTTATTTCATATGTAGCCATGTTTGATTCCACTTTTAAGTGACATCTTATGATATGTGTCTTTTTATTTCTGACATATGTCACTTAGAATGATCGTATGTAACTCCTCCAGAGTTGTTCCAACTGGCCTTATTTCATTGATTTCGGGATGAGTAATATTCCACTCTACATAAGTACCCCATCTCTTTTATCCATTTTATCCTTCCAGGGACATTTAGGTTATATCCAAGTGAAGGCCCTTTTTAACAGAGAGGTGGTAAACGTTGGGGTGCCTGTTTTCTGTCCATGTTTGTTTTTCCCAAGGTATACGCCCATGAGTTCAAGTGCACTATGCTCTGTAGCTCATCTTTTAGATGTCTTAGCAAACACAATACACTTCTCCAGAGTGGCCATTGGCAAATTACATTTCCACTATCAGCCTCACAGGGCTCCCTTTTCTCCTCGCCCTGTCCTGCATTTCTGGTGTTTACACTTTATGTGGATGGCCCTTCTGACTGATGTGAAGTGATACATTTTGTAGTATTGATTTACAGTGCCCACCTGTTTGGTTGGATAAAAAGTGTGTATGGCCTTTACTTGAATATATTCAGAAAAAATGCATACGCCCTTTTGGGCCAACTGCATCATTGGCGATGTTCAGCCCCTTTTCTTGTGCTTTAATGGGGAGTCCTTTCTACCTCTTCAAATCTGTTTCCTGCCACTCTCCCTTGCTTACAACTCCTTTTCTGTGACTTACCTCAAGACATTTTTCGACGATAGATATTTTCAACTCTGCAGTTTCATGAATTTTAGTGCCCCTGAGTTCCATTTTTCAACTTGTGTTTTTGGAAACTGGACACAAAACAGCGGGATTTCCTCTAGACCTATTCTGTTTCCGTGGGCAATTCTAGCCTTTGATGAATTTGTCTTCCAGATTGGAAATTAGAGTGGCATGTGCCTGTCCAAACAACTAAGACTTGTCTCTAAATTTTTCTCATCCTTCCGCTTCATCCTCTGGACAAATTCCAAACTGTGTGCAACAGGATGTTGACGGTGCTGATATCCCCAAGTGAGGAGATTGTTAGGAAACATGCTGGAGGGGTGATCCGGAGCAACAGGCGATGAGGAGATGAGGTGCCTTTTCCAAACTCTTTCCGATCAAACGGTGTACCATCCTCTAGGTGTGACAGGCATGTTTTAGCTGTAGGAAGGGTCCCGTGCATGGAAGGAGAACACCAGGGATTTTTCCAAATCAGTGCCTCCCCGTACCCCAAACAGGGGAATTTTCAAGCTACAGCTACACGTATGTCCATTAAAGGCCTTGGGAAATAGGCAGAGCCCAAACTTTAGATGATTGAAATCTTCAGGGTCAGAAGCGTTCACCATGGGCCTTGCTTAGGTTACATTTTATCTGTCATTGATAGATGATGTCAATAAAAATATCGATTCTTTTTCAGATTATTTCCCCTTATAGGTTATTGCAAAATATTCAGTGTAGTTCCCTGTGCTATACAGTAGTTCCTTGTTGATGATCTATTTTATACATAGCAGTGTGTATGTGTTAATCCCAAACTGTTAATTTATCCCTTCTCCTACCTTTCCCCTTTGGTAATAATAAATTATAAGATTTTATACTTCTCAGAAATGGGGGAGCTGAAAGAGAGGTATCCTTTTCAATGGAAAAGCATTCAAAACAAGATTGAAGCTTCAGCCAAGAGTATTCGATGTACATCCATGGAAATAAATCACTTCATTTCTCTAATGTTGACCTGACAAATAAGACAGACGTCTTCACTGAACTTGCTTATAGTAAAGTGATGGAAATATCAAATGTAAGTCTTAGAAACATCTTATTTTACCCGAGCATTATACACTGCTCTATGTTAACTACAGTTTGGCTCACACATCTGTTCATTGAATTTACAATGTTCTCAATTTCTGTTACTGATCCTCCAGAGTGGACCCCAACAGAAGTCCCCGTGACCAGTGTCATTGGAGCCAAGAGATCAAGACTGAGTTTGCTTCAGAAGCAAAGGAAACATTATTTTGAAAACAGAATGGAGAGGTGAGAGCGTGCAGTCCCCCACGGGCTGTGGGCTAGGCTGCTGTGTAGGGATCCCAGCAGCGTCAGTGGGAGGGAGAGGATGGAACTCTCGAGGGCTGGGTTGGCTGCAGCTCAGTCTCTATGCCGTGGAGTCTGCATGTGACCCCGCTAGCTGAGCTGTCGACCCAGCCATTCTGCACTAGGAAATCGGGTCTGAAGTGCCGGGTGTGGGACCTCTGCATGCGGAACCCTAGGAGCACGTGAAATTAGACAAAGCACAAAGGAAAAGCAGGTTAGACTTTATTTTATTGCCCAGATTCTCTTTTTATCTCCCAGGAATTTTTAATGAACGTTGCCGGAGATGAACACCTCCTCTGCTTTTTGTTCCGTTCCTCATTCTTGGGGCGTTGAGGGTGCAGACCCCTCTTTTGTAACAGCTTCATGCTGTGGTGGTAGCCCTGATACCTGAGGGGAGGGGCAAAACATATCCCCACCAGCCTCCAGGTGAGGTTGATTGTCCCAAGGCCTCCTGCCTCACTTCTCGTCTGCATGAGCACCAGCATTGGAAGTGTTATAGATTCTAATGACCTTTAAGGGTCCAGGAAAGAGATGCACAGAGATGCTGAGGTGGCAGGTTTCTCCCCACCCCACATTTGTTTGGCGACCTTAGGCTGACGGTTTTTGCCAGCCTAGATGCTCTGACCAGTAGTCTGTGCTTTCTTTAATTAGGTCCCTGAATTAAAGTACAAATAGCACCATGTGTCAGAACCCTGCCCGTGCAACTCCCAGACAGTCCAGGGTCAGTGGTGATCCAGGACCATGACGTCCACTGAGTCAACGGCCTTTAGAAGTAGCCAGCAGTCCTGCCGGTCATATTGGCCACCATCACCGCGGTGTCTGTAGGGTTTTCTATGGTGATAGGGTGATATACTTTTCCCCCGCCAAGCTTATTAGCTCCCCTCTGGGTGCAGTAAGTCCTGCAAGCAGTAGTCTGCTCTTTCGGGACACAGTCTTGTTGTTTTCTGAGAGAAACTCCAGGTCAAGTGATGGTCACACGAGTCATCTTGGGGGCCCGTTGCCCCCATTTGTCTCTCTGGAGGTTGGAGTTGGAGGGCCTCCTCACTCGAGGTCAGTGTGTCCACAGAGCGACCCCTGCAACTTCAGGGCATGATGGGTGGTTAGGATCACCACGTTGGGTCCTTTTCCCTTAGGAGGGAGCTGGCCTTGTGGGCTGCTGATTTCCAGCTTTTTAGATACCCCAATATCCTGGCCTGATGAGTCAGTGGGCAAAGCCCTTGGTGACCATAGTTTATCATACCTGAAGGGCATTCTTGTGTTGCTCCATTTCAAGTGGTCCCAGTTTTTGCACTAAGGTTCCAAGGGCAATTAACCATTGACCCGGTATGTAAAGGTCAAAGGGTTTAGCTAAATTAGGGAGTTCATGGGCAAGGGTCTGAATTGACTGCTCTTTGCATTCTTGAAAGGCTGCTTCTGGATTCTATACAAAAGGATCATCATCTTTTCGTGTCAGTGTTTCAGTTAGAGGCCCAGCTATTAGACTGTAGTTAGGGATCCAGATGCAGAAAACCTTGGCCTCCCCAGGAACCCCTAAGCTGTCTTCTAGTTTTAGAAGAGGTAAGGCTGCAAATGGCTTCTTCCCTATCCTGGGATGCGTTTCTCTGAATATCTGTGAGAATGAAGCCCAGGCATGTCACCTGAGCCTGTGATACTTGAGCCTTTTTCTTGGACACCTTCTATCCTTTTTGGCTAGGTATTTCCGAGGCATCTTTAGTAGGCCTGGCGATCAGAATGTCATCTGCATATTGAAGGAGGGTTCCCTTTTACAGAGGTAGAACGTTTAGGTCTTTAGAGGTCATTTCCCCAATGATGGTGTGGGGATTTTTGTACCGTTGGGGCAGGACGGCCCAGCATTATTGGTTTTGTTGCATGTTGTGTCCTGCCACTCACAAGCCAAAAATTCTTGTGACTCTGAGATGAATGGAATACAGAAGAAGGCATCATTGAAGTGTAATACAGAATGCCATGGCCTGGTGGATGGTAGAATTTCCAGCAGGGTGTAGGAAATAGGAGCTACTGGATGTATATCCTCGGTGGCTTCACTGACTGTCCTGATATCCTTTACCAGGTCACCAGCAGCCCATGGGGCTCTCGTGGTCAGGCCAATCCCAGGATATGGAGCTCACCTTGGCTGCACCACCCATCCCCACAGCCCACGGGGCTCTCGTGTTCAAGTCCCTCCCTGGGTATGGAGCTCCCCTGTGCAGCTACCCAGCAGCCCATGGGGCTCTCATAGTCAGGCCCTTCCCAGGATACAGAGCTCCCATGGGCAGGTACCCAAGCAAGGCTGGACACACAGGAACTGTGCACATAGCCCACCTTGCAGAGAACCCCCAGCTCACCTGTCGCTCACAGATGACACAGAATACCTCAGAGCAGGACTTGAACTAACAAACAGCAGCTCTGACAGGTCTGTGACCCTGGCTATCACCCTGTGCAGTCTCTCTCTGCCTGGTCTTCCAGACACTTCCACTGCAGCCAGGGCACCAGGCCTCTGTCTCCACCCACCATCACTCCTCTCCCTGACTCCTGGGTTCCTCTCATTAGGATAGGGTCTTCTTGAAGTTGTTTTCCACTCATGATAAGAAAACAAGCCGCAGCTGCAGCCCCTTGTCTAGCCTGACTCTCAAGGGCCCACACCTGTTCCTTGGGCCTGGCCTGTTTAGCAAGGTTCATTTTCTGCTACTGTGAGCCCCTGAGGGGTGAGGATTGGCTGATTTGGGCAGCCTGACACTGCCTGCCTGCCCTCCCCAGGTGTGCCTGGGTTGAGGTCAATATAAACACCTCTCCAGTCAGCAAGAGCCCCTGTAGCTGTGCCTGACGCCACATTCTCTGCCCCATCAGCAGTGTCGGGGCTGGGGTGGTGGTAGGGAGTGAGGGGCCGTGGCTTTGTGGGTGGCCCAGTGTGAGTGGGGCTCTGCTGGACTTTCCGCAGGAGTTGCTAGGCTGCCACCTGCTAATGAAGAGGATGTGTCATCCATACCTGCCTCTTGAATTTCTCCCCAGGCAGAGGTGAGGAAGTAAAAAAGCAGTGGGGGCCGTGGCAGGAGGGGTATCTCAGGCAGGGAAATGGAAAGATTCCAGAAGAGCATCTGGGGCCAGGACCATCCTGACTGGCCTGCAGGCACCAAGTCGGCCTGTGTGCTGTCGCTGGTGTGGCTCCACAGCCCTTCCTCTAGGCTTGCAAGTGCTTGTACATATTCAGGTGTTTTACCTGGAAAGGGTGGGAAGAGTTCAGCTGCAGCAGGACTGGGGCTCAGCTCACATTTACTCACAGACGCCTCGACACAGTCCCCCAGCTTTGCAATGAGGATGCTCCTTGTCGGTGGGAGCACTGCTGACTGCTAGGGAGGTGATTTCCCACCTCTGACCAACTTAAGAATTTTTTACCACTGGAGCAAGTGCCCTGATACGATTTTCCTCTGTATAACTGGTGGGTTCTGTTTTTTTTTTTTTTTTCTTTTTTTTCTTTTTGGTTCGAGGTAGATTTTATTTATTCCTCTTTTTTTTAATTTACAGATATAAACATGGAACTAATGCATTAATATAAAGACGTCTATGTGAAGGGAAATACTTTTTTTCTGTTTTCTTTTATTAAATGCTATTTATTTTTATTTTTTTAAATTTATTTCTTTTATACAGCAGGTTCTTATTGGATATCTATTTTATACATATAAGTGTGCACATGTGAATCCCAGTCTCCCAATTCATCCCACCACCACCCTCGCATGGCGATTCCCCCTTGGTGTCCATATGTTGGTTCTCTACATCTGTGTCTCTAACTCTGCCCTGCAAACCGGTTCATCTGTACCATTTTTCTAGGTTCCACATATATGCATTAATATACAATATTTGTTTTTCTCTTTCTGACTTACTTCACTCTGTATGACAGTCTCTAGATCCATCAAGGTCTCTACAAATGACCCAATTTCATTCCTATGTATGGCTGAGTAATATTCCATTGTATATATGTACCACATCTTAATCCATTCGTCTGTCTGTGGACACTTAGGTTGCTTTCATTACCTGGCTATTGTAAATAGTGCTGCAGTGAACATTGTGGTGAATGTATCTTTTTGATTTATGGTTTTCTCTGGGTATATGCCCAGTAGTGGGATTGCTGGATTATATGGTAATTCTATTTTTACTTTTTTAAGGAACCTCCATACTGTTCCCCATAGAGACTGTATCAATTTACATTCCCAACAATAGTGGAAGAAGGTTCCTTTCCTCCATACCCTCTCCAGCATTTGTTGTTTGTAGATTCTCTGTTGATGCCCATTCTAACAGGTGTGACATGACACCTCATTGTAGTTTCCATTTCCATTTCTCTAATAATTAGTGATATTGAGCAGATTTTCATGTGCGTACTGGCCACCTCTATGTCTTCTTGGAAGAAATGTCTATTTATATCTTCTTCCATTTTTGTATTGGGTTGTTTGTTTTATTAATATTGAGCTGCATGAGCTGTTTATATATATTGGAGATTAATCATTTGTCCATTGATTCGTCTGCAAATATTTTCTGCCATTCTGAGGGTTGTCTTTTCGTCTTGTTTGTAGTTTCCTTTGCTTTGCAAAAGCTTTTACGTTCCATTAGGTCCCATCTGTTTAGTTTTCTTTTTTATTTCATTACTATAGGAGGTGGATCAAAAAAGATCTTGCTGTGATTGACGTCAGAGTATCCTTCGTAAGTTTTCCTCTCAGAGTTTTATACTATCCGGGCTTACATTAAGGTCTCTAATCCATTTTGAATATATTTTTATGTATGGTGTTGGGGAGTGTTCTAATTTCATTCTTTTACATGTAGCTGTCCATATTTCCCAGCACCAATGATTGAAGAGACTGTCTTATCTCCATTGTATAGTCTTGCCTCCTTTGTCATAGATTAGGTGACCATAGATGTGTAGGTTTATCCCTGTGCTTTCTTTTTTTTTTCCTTTTACACGTTTATTGGAGTGTAATTGATTTACAATGGAGTGTTCGTTTCTGCTATATAAAAAAATGAATGGGGCCTCCCTGGTGGCGCAGTGGTTGAGAGTCCGCCTGCCGATGCAGGGGATACGGGTTCGTGCCCCGGTCTGGGAGGATCCCATATGCCCTGGAGCGGCTGGGCCCGTGAGCCATGGCCGCTGGGCCTGCGCATCCGGAGCCTGTGCTCTGCAACGGGAGAGGCCACAACAGTGAGAGGCCCGCATACTGCAAAAAGAAAAAAAAAAAATGAATGAGCTATACGTATACAAATATCACCAGATACCCTCCCTCTTGCTTCTCCCTCTCACACCCCATATCCCACCCCTTTATGTGGTCACAAAGCACCGAGCTGATCTCCCTGTTCTATGTGGCTGCTTCCCAGTACCTATCGGTGTTACATTTGGTAATGTAATTATGTCCAGGCCACTCTCTCACTTCGTCCCAGCTTACCCATCCCCCTTCCGGTGTCCTCAAGTCCTTTCTCTATGTCTGTGTCCTTAATCCTGTCCTGCCACTAGGTTCTTCAAAATCTTTTTTTTTTCTTCATTAGATTCCGTATATCTCTGTTAACATACAGTATTTGTTTTTCCCTTTCTGACTTACTTCACTGTGTAGGACAGATTCTAAGTCCATCCACCTCAGAACAAATAACTCAGTTTTGCTTCTTTTTATGGGTGAGTAATACTCCATTGTATATATGTGCCAGATCTTCTTTAAACATTCATCTGTCGATGGACACTTAGGTTGCTTCCATGTCCTGACTATTGTAAATAGAGCTGCAATGAACATTTTTGTACATAACTCTTTTTGAATTATGGTTTTCACAAGGCAAATGCCCAGTAGTTGGATTGTTGTGTCATATGGTACTTCTATTGTTAGTTATTTAAAGGAACCTCCGTACTGTTCTCCCTAGTGCCCATATCAATTTACATTCCCACCCACAGTGCAAGTGTGTTCCCTTTTCTCCAATAAAGACCTCTACAGCATTTATTGTTTTGTAGAGTTTTTTGATGATTGCCACTCTGACTGCTGTGAGGTGATACCTCAGGGTAGTTTTGATTTAGATTTTTCTAATGATTAGTAATATTCAACATCCTTTCATGTGTTTCTTGGTAATCTGTATATCTTCTTTTGATAAATGTCTATTTAGGTCTTCTGCCCGTTTTTGGATTGGGTTGTTTGTTTTTGTGATATTGAGCTACATGCGGTGCTTGTAAAGTTAGGAGATTAATCCTTTGTCAATTGCTTCATTTGAAAATATTTTCTCCCATTCTGAGGGTTGTTTTTGCATCTTGTTTATGCTTTCCTGTACTGTGTAAAAGCTTTTAAGTTTCATTAGGTCCCATTTGTTGATTTCTGTTTTTATTTCCATTTCTCTAGGAGGTGGGTCCAAAATGATCTTGCTGTGATTTATGTCATAGAGTGTTCTGCCTATGGTTTCCTCTAAGTGTTTTATAGTGTCTGGTCTTATATTTAGAGCTCTAATCAATTTAGAGTTTATTTTTGTGTATGGTGTTATGGAGTGTTCTAATTTCATTCTTTTATGTGTAGGGGTCCAGTTTTCCCAGCACCAATTACTGAAGAGACTGTCTTTTCTCCATTGTATATCCTTAGCTCCTTTGTCATAGATGAGATAGCCATACGTATGTAGGTTTATCTCTGGGCTTTCTGTCCTGTTCCATTGATCTGTGTTTATGGCAATCTACATACACTTGATTCCATTATGCAGACATTTAAATACATAGGTTTCAAGGTTATTACCAGTCAGATATATTCCTCTTCAGTGAATAGGGTGTTTTGTGTCCAGTTCATTGAGAAAGGTGTAGGTCTTGTCTATTACATATTTGGTATATGGAATGGGATCTGTGCTAATTTCAAACTCTGCTTTTACACATCACCCCACGTCACCTTTCCCCTTAAGGAGGAATAAGTGTGTTTTCTAAATGTGTAACTCTGTTCACATTTGAAATTCAGTTCATGTGTAGCCATGTTTACATTTCCTCTATAAGTGATATATTACAATATTTTTTTTCTTTGTGGCTCATTTCACTTAGCATCATCATACCTAAAGCCACTCATTATGCTGCTATTGGCCTTATGACATTGATTTTATGTCTGAGTGACATTCCATTGTATATAAGTACCAAAACATCTATATCCATTATTTTTCCCTTTCCTGGGATATTTTAAGTGTACCGAAGTTGAGGTTCTTGTAAACAGAGCAATTCTAAACTTTGGGCTGTCTGTGTTGTGGATTTTTAGTTTTCCCAAAATACACACCCATGAGTGGAAGTGTGCTATGCTCTGTAGCTCTGTTTTAGAAAAAAACATACAGTTCTCCAGAGAGGCTGTTGGCAATTTACATCCTGATCATCAGCGTAACCAGGCTCCCTTTTCTCCATGGCCTGTCCTGCATTTGTGGTTTTTACACTATTTGTGGATGGCCCTTTTGACTGGAGGTAAGGGACACTTCTCTGTAGTGTGGATTTGCAATGCCTGATGGCTTGCTTGGCCAAAAAGGGCATATGCATTTTTTCCCGAATATATTCAAGAAAATACACATACTCCCTTTTCGGCCAAGGGCAACATTGTCGAAGTTCTGTCGCTTTTCATGTGCTTTAAAGACAACTCCAATCTACCTCTTGAAATCTGTTTCCTTCAATTCTGCCTTGCATTCAAATCCTCTTCACTGCCTTACCTCAATATATTTCTGGATGATAGTTGTCCTTTATAACTCTGCAAGTTTGTGAATTGCTGTGCCCCTGATTTCCATTTTTCAACTCGCCTCTTTGTGAGCTGGCTTCAATACCGCAGCATGGCTGTAGGCCCTAGTCTGGTTCCGGGGTGTCAGGCTGAGCCTTTGGTTAATTCTTCTTGCTGATGGGAACCTAGAGTGACATGTACCCATCCAAACACCTACAGCTAATCTCTCATTTGTTTCCCCTCTTCCTGTTCATCCTCTGCACAATTTGCAAACTGTGCATAATGGGAGGGTAAAGGCGCTGACACTCCAAGTGGGGAGATTTTGAGTAATGCAGATGGAATGGCGAAGCCAAGCACGACAAACGGAAAAATGAGGTACCTTTTAGAAAACTTTCCCAATTACACAGTGTACCATCCACTGGGTTTCCCATGCATGCTTTAACTGTAGGAAGATTCCCTTAACCTTGGAGAGTTGGGACCACAAGAATGGGTAGTACACAGTATTGCTCAAAGTGGTGTTCTTTTGCTCACACAACCTCAACAATCTTGTCAGCCCCAAGTGTCCAGTTTTATGTCTCATCCAGCTGTGGGTGTAAAGGTGGACAATCCAGGTTGCATCACAGGCCCTGAACGTAATTCTTAAGGCTTTCACTGTGTTTCGCTGTTTTTGCATTTTGCTTTTGAATTTTATTTTTATAAGGGTGTTTAGCTGAATTTCAGTGCTGTGTTCATGCCATTATACACACACATGACTCCTTTATGGAGACATGATAATACATATGTTTTAAAATTCTTGGAGTCAGATATATTCCTCTGCAATGAATAGGGTGTGTTGAGTCGAGTTCATTGTGCGGGGAGTAGGTGATGTCTATTACATACTTGGTTTATGTAACGGTATCTGTGCTAATTTAAAACTGTGGTTTTATGCATCAACCCACCTCGCATTTCACCTTAAGCAGGGAGAATATTGTTTTCTAAGTGTGTGACTCTGTTGTGTTTGTAATTCAGATCATTCGTAGCCAAGTGTACATTCCCACTATAAGTGATATCTTATGATAAGATTCAGTACTCTGTTATCTTTCCTAACTCAGTTCATATGTAGCCATGTTTACAGGATCTTCATAAGTGATATCTTATGATAAGTTTCTTTTTCTGTGTGGCTTATTTCACTTAGAATCATCGTACCTGAATCCACTCATTTTGCTGCTACTGGTCTTATGACATTGATTTCATGGCTGAGGGATATTCCATCGTATGTAAGTAACACAATATTTTGAACCATTTTAATCTTTCTTGGGATATTTAAGGTGTACCCAAGTTGAGGTTCTTGTAAGCAGTGCAGCCCTAAATTTTGGGGTGGCTCTGTCTTATTGATTTTCAGTTTTCCAACGTATATTCCCTAGAGTGGAAGTGCCCTTGGCTCTGTAGCTCGGTTGTTTACTTGTTTATGGAGCACAATGCACTCCTACAGTGAGGCAGTTGGAAATTTATATCCCGCCCATCAGCATAACAAGGCTCCCTGTTCTCCAGGGCCTGTCTTGCCTTTCTGGTTTTTATCCATTTTGTGGATATGCATTTTGACTGGTGACAAGTGATACTTCTTTGGAGTGCAGATTTGCATTGCCCGCTTGCTTGCTTGGCCAAAAAGGGCGTATGCATTTTCTCCTGGATATATCCAGGAGAAAACGCATACGCCCTTTTTGGCCAAGTGCATCATTGTCGAAGTAGTGCCCCTCTTCCTGTGCTTTAAAGCCGATTCCAACGTACCTATTGAAATCTGTTTCCTGCTATTCTGCCTCGCATTCAACTCACCCTCGTCGCCTTCCCTCAACAGATTTTTGGACGATAGTTGTCCTTTATTACTCTGCCAGTTTGTGAAGTGCTGTGCCCCTGAGCTCCGATTTTTAACTCGTTTTGTGTGAGCTGAACGCAAGTCCAAAATTTTGGTTCAGGAACTCTACTGGTTCCCGGTGGGTGATGGAGACTTTGGTTAATTCTTCTTCCGCACGGGATATAAGAGTGACATGTGCCCGTCCAAATGCCTAACAGCTACTCTCTCATTGGTTCTCCCTCTTCCCTTTCATCCTCTGCCGAATTGGCAACCTGTGAGAACCATGAGGTAAAAGGTGCTGTCTCTTCAAGTTGGGAGATTGATAGTAAAGCAGTTGGAATGTCAAACCAGAGCACCAGGAGGGGGAATATTCGTTGAGTTTTAGAGACCTTTCGTATTCACAGTGTGTCCATTTTCTACGTTTCACGTACATGATATAGCTGTAGTAATATTCCCTTCAACCTGGAGACATGGGACCCATGGAATGGGTGCCATGCATTATTGCTTTAAAGGGTCTGCATTTGCTCACCCAATCTTACCAATCCTCTCAGTCCCATGTGTCCAGCCTTATACCACATCCAGCTGTCATGTAGATAGGGTCATTCCAGGTTTCATCAGAGACCCTGAAGGAATTGTAAAGAATTTCCGTTTTTTTTTGAAATTCCTTTTAATAGTGGGTTTGAGATGATTCTCACTGCCATGTTTATGCCAGTCTAGACACTCTTGATTCACTTAAGGAGACATACCATTACATAGGTTTTAAGATTCTTCCTAGTCAGATATATTCCTCTGCAGGAAGTATGGGTTGTTGAATCCCTTTCACTGAGGAAGGTGTAGATCTAGTCTGTTCTGTATTTCGTTTTTGGAACGGTGCCTTTTCTAATATTAAACTCTGATTTTATGCAACACCTCACCTCTCCTTCCCCCTTAAGGAGGCATAAGAGTGTTTTCTAAATGTGAGACTCTGTTCTCTTTCCTAACTCAGTTCATGTGTAGCCATGTTTACAGGATCTTCATAAGTGATATCTTATCATACGTTTCTTTTTCTGTGTGACTTATTTCAATTAGAATCATCAAACCTGAATCCACTCATTTTGCTGCTACTGGACTTATGACATTGATTTCATGGCTGAGGGATATTCCATCGTACCAAAGTACCACAAATTTTTGAACCAATTTTATCTTTCCTGGGATATTTAAGGTGTACCCAAGTTGAGGTTCTTGTAAACAGTGCAGCCCTAAATTTTGGGGTGGCTCTGTCTTATTGATTTTCAGTTTCCCAAGGTTTATTCCCCAGACTGGAAGTGCCCTTGGCTCTGTAGCTCTGTTGTTTACTTGTTTTAGGGAACACAATGCACTCCTCCAGAGAGGCAGTTGGCAATTTACATCCCGCCCATCAGCATAACAAGGCTCCCTGTTCTCCAGGGCCTGTCTTGAATTTCTGGTATTTACCCTTTTTGTGGATGTCCCTTTGGACCGGTGGGAAGTGATACTTCTTTGTAGTGCAGACGTACATTGTCCGCTTGCTTGCTTGGCCAAAATGGGCGTATGCATTTTCTCCTGAATATACTCAGGAGAAAACGCATACGCCCTTTTTGGCCAAGTGCATCATTGTCGATGTTGTGCCCCTCTTCCTGTGCCTTAAATGCGATTCCAACGTACCTCTTGAAATCTGTTTCCTGCTATTCTGCCTTGCTTTCAAGTCTGCCTCGTTGCCTTCCCTCAACAGATTTTTGGATGATTGTTGTCCTTTATTACTCTGCCATTTTGTGAATTGCTGTGCCTTTGAGCTCCATTTTTCAAGTCGTTTTTTATGAGCTGAACGCATGTCCAAAATTTTCGTTCAGGACCTATATTGGTTCCCGGTGGGTGGCTGCAAATTTGGTTAATTCTTCTTCCTGCCAGGAAATTAGAGTGACATATGCCCGTCCAAATGCCTAATAGCTACTCTCTCATTGGTTCTCCCTCTTCCCTTTCATCCTCTGCCAAATTGGCAACCTGTGAGAACCAGGAGGTTAAAGGGGCTAGCTCTCCAAGTTGGGAGATTGATAGTAAAGCAGTTGGAAAGTCAAACTGGAGCACCAGGAGAGGGACTATTCATTGAGTTTTATAGACCTTTCGTATTCACAGTGTGTCCTATCTCTAGGTTTCCCGTACATGTTATAGCTGTAGTAATATTCCCTTCAACCTGGAGAGTTGGGACCCATGGAATGGGTGCCATGCATTATTGCTTTAAAGGGTCTGCATTTACTCACACAATCTCACCGTTCCCCTCAGTCCCAAGTGTCCAGCTTTATGCCACATCCAGCTGTCATTGTAGACAGGGTCATTCCACCTTTCATCAGAGACCCTGAAGGAATTGTAAAGAATTTCCCTGTTTTTTTGTTTAGTTTTAGAACTTACTTTTTATAGTGGGTTTGAGCTGATTCTCACTGCGATGCTTATGCCAGTCTAGACACACTTGATTCCCTTACGGAGACATATCAATACATAGGTTTTAAGATTCTTACTAGTCAGATATATTCCTCTGTATGAAATATGGGGTTTTGAGTCCCTTTCACTGAGGAAGGTATAGGTAGGTCTTGTCTATTCCCTAGTTGGTTTTTGGAACGGTACCTGTGCTTATATCAAACTCTGGTTTTATGCATTACCCCACCTCTCCTTCCCCCTTAAGCAGGCATAAGAGTGTTTTCTAAATGTGAGACTCTGTTGTCTTTCCTAACTCAGTTCATGTTTAGCCATGTTTACAGATCTTCATAAGTGATATCTTATGATAAGCTTCTTTTTCTGTGTGACTTATTTTATTTAGAATCACCGTACCTGAATCCTCTCATATTGATGCTACTGGTCTTATGACATTGATTTCATGGCTGAGGGATATTCCATCGTACGTAAGTACCACAATTTTTGGAACCATTTTTATATTTCCTGGGATATTTAAGGTGTACCCAAGTTGAGGTTCTTGTAAGTAGTGCAGCCCTAAATTTGGGGGTGGCTCTGTCTTATTGATTTTCAGTTTTCCCAAGGTATATTCTGTAGACTGGAAGTGCCCTTGGCTCTGTAGCTCTGTTGTTTACTTGTTTTAGGGAACACAATGCACTCCTCCAGTGAGGCAGTTGGCAATTTACATCCCGCCCATCAGCATAACAATGCTCACTGTTCTCAAGGGCCTGTCTTGCCTTTCTGGTTTTTAACCATTTTGTGGATGCACCTTTTGACCGGTGGGAAGTGATACTTCTTTCTAGTGCAGATTTGCATTGCCGGCTTGCTTGCTGGGCCAAAAATGGCGTATGCGTTTCCTCCTGAATATATTCAGGAAAAAACGCATACACCCATTTTGGCCAAGTGCATCATTGTCGAAGTTGTGCCCCTCTTCCTGTGCTTTAAAGGCGATTCCAACGTACCTATTGAAATCTGTTTCCTGCTATTCTGTCTCGCTTTCAAGTCCACCTCGTTTCCTTCCCTCAACAGATTTTTGGACGATAGTTGTCCTTTAATACTCTGACAGTTTGTGAATTGCTGTGCCCCTTAGCTTCATTTTTCAACTCTTTTTTTGTGAGCTGAACGCAAGTCCACAATTTTGTTTCAGGACGTAATCTGGATCCCGGGCGGTGGCTGAGACTTTGGTTAATTCTTCTTCTTGCCGGAAATTAGAGTGACATATGCCCGTCCAAATGCCTAACAGCTACTCTCTCATTGGTTCTCCCTCTTCCCTTTTATCCTCTGCCAAATTGGCAACCTGTGCAAATCAGGAGGATAAAGGGGCTGTCTCTCCAAGTTGGGAGCTTGATAGTAAAGCAGTTGGAAAGTCAAACCGGAGCACCAGGAGTGGGACTATTAGTTGAGTTTTAGAAACCTTTCGTATTTACAGTGTGTCCATTCTCTAGGTTACCCGTACATGTTATATCTGTAGTAATATTGACTTCAACCTGGAGAGTTGGGACAAATGGAATGGGTGCCACACATTATTGCTTTAAAGGGTGTGCATTTGCTGAACCAATCTCACCAATCCTCTCAGTCCCAAGTGTCCAGCCTTATGCCATATCCAGCTGTCATTGTAGATAGGGTCATTCCAGGTTTCATTAGAGCCCCTAAAGGAATTGTAATGAATTTCCATGTTTTTTGTTTTTTTTTTTTGTTTTTGAAATTCCTTTTTATAGTGGGTTTGAGCTGATTCTCACTGCAATGATTATGCCAGTCTAGACACACTTGATTCCATTACAGAAACATATCGATACATAGGTTTTAATATTCTTACTAGTCAGATATATTCCTCTGTGGGAAATATCGTGTTTTGAGTTCCTTTCACTGAGGAAGGTGTAGGTCTTGTATATTCCATAGTTGGTTTTTGAAATGGTACGTGTGGTTATATCAAACGCTGGTTTTCTGCAGCACCCCACCTCATATTCCCCCTTAAGCAGGCATAAGCGTGTTTTCGAAATGTGAGTCTCTGTTCACTTTCCTAACTCTGTTCATGTGTAGCCATGTTTAGAGGACCTTCATAAGTGATATCTTATGATAAGTTTCTTTTTCTGTGTGACTTATTTCACTTAGAATCATCTTACCTTAATCCACTCAATTTGCTGCTACTGGTCTTATGACATTGATTTCATGGCTGAGGGATATTCCATCATACGTAACTACCAAAATATTTTAAACCATATTTATATTTCCTGGGATATTTAAGCTGTACCCAAGTTGAGGTTCTTGTAATAAGTGCAGCCCTAAATTTTGGTGTGGCTCTGTCTTATTGAATTTCTGCTTTCCCAAGGTATATTCCCCAGACTGAAAGTACCCTTGGCTCTGTAGCTCTGTTGTTTACTTGTTTTAGGGAACACAATGAACTCCTCCAGAGAGGCAGTTGGCAATTTACATCCCGCCCATCAGCATAACAAGCCTCCCTGTTCTCCAGGGCCTGTCTTGCCTTTTTGGTTTTTACCCATTTTGTGCATGTACCTTTTGACAAGTGGGAAGTGATACTTTGTAGTGCAGATTTGCATTGCCAGCATGCTTGCTTGGCCAAAAAGGGCGTATGCGTTTTCTCCTGAATATATTCAGGAGAAAACGCATACACCCTTTTTGGCCAAGTGCATCATTGTCGATGTTGTGCCCCTCTTCCTGTGCCTTAAATGCGATTCCAACGTACCTCTTGAAATCTGTTTCCTGCTATTCTGCCTTGCTTTCAAGTCTGCCTCGTTGCCTTCCCTCAACAGATTTTTGGACGATAGTTGTCCTTTATTACTCTGCCTGTTTGTGAATTGTTGTGCACTGAGCTACATTATTTAACTCGTTTTTTTTTGTGAGCTGAATGCAGGTCCAATATTTTGGTTCAGGACCTATACTGGTTCCCGGTGGGTGGCTGAGGCTTTGGTTATTTCTTCTTCTTCCCGCGAAGTAAGAGTGACATGTGCCCGTACAAATGTCTAACAGCTACTCTCTCACTGGTCTCCCTCTTCCCTTTCATCCTCTGACAAATTGGCAACCTGTGCGAACCAGGAGGTTAAAGTGCTGTCTCTCCATGTTGGGAGATTGATAGTAAAGCAGATGGAAAGTCAAACTGGAGCACAAGTAGAGGGACTATTCGTTGAGTTTTAGAAACCTTTCGTATTCACACTGTGTCCATTCTCTAGTGTTCCCGTACATATTATAGCTGTAGTAATATGCCCTTAAACCTGGCCTGTTGGGGCCGATGGAATGGGTGCCACACATTATTGCTTTAAAGGGTCTACATTTGCTCACCCAATCTCACCAATCCTCTCAGTCCCAAGTGTCCAGACTTATGACACATCCAGCTGTCGTTTTAGATATGGTCATTCCAGGTTTCATCAGCGACCCTGAAGGTATTGTGTAAGAATTGTTCTGTTTTTATGTTTTGTTTTGAATTTCATTTTTATATTGGGTTTGAGCTGATTCTCCCTGCCATGTTTATGTCATACTAGACACACTTAGTTACCTTACGGTGACATATCAATACATAGGTTTTAAAATTCTTACTAGTCAGATATATTTCTCTGCGGGGAATAGGGATGTTGAGTTCTGTTCACTGAGGAAGGAGTAGGGCTTGTCTCTTTTTTTTTTTTTGATTATGGAACCGTACCTTTGCTAATATCAATCTTTTGTTTTGTGCATCTCCCCACCTGTCTTTCCCCTTAAGCAAGCGTTAGAGTGTTTTATAAATCTGAGACTCTGTTCTCTTCCCTAAATCAGTTCATATGTAGCCATGTTTACATTCCCTTCATAAGTGATATCTTATGTCAGAATGCACCATGGCCCTTGTCATAATAATGCTTCATGACCCCTGTCATCACAATGATCCATGCCCTGGTTATCAAAATGCTCCATGTCCCTTGTCATCAAAATTCTCCACGTACTTGTCATCACAATTCTACATGACACTTCTCATCAAAATGTTACATGCTCTTGTCATCACAATTCTCCATTCTCTTGACATTGCAATGCTCCATGCCCTTGTCATCACAATGCTCCATGCCTTTGTCATCACATTGCTCCATGACCCCTGTCATCACATTGCTCCCTGAAAACTGTCATCACAATGCTTCATGCCCCTTGTCATTACAGTGCTCCATGATGCTCGACATCACAATTACCCAAGGTCTTCTCATCACAATGCTCCACGGTTTTGCCATCACCATGCTCCATGCCTTGTCATCTCAAATCTCAATGTCCCTTGTCCTCACAATTCTCCACGTCCTTGTCATTACAGTGCTCCATGGCACTTCACATCACAATGTTATATGCTCTTGTCATCACAATACTCCATGCACTTGTCATCGCAATGCTCCATGACCCCTGTCATAGGAAGCTCCATGCGCTTTTCATCAAAATGTTTCATGACCAGGGCATTATAATCCTCAATGGCCCTTGATATCACAGTGCTCCATGCCCTTGTCATCACAATGCTCCTTTACTTTGTCACAACAATCCTCCATAACAATTGGCATCACAGTGCTCCATGATATTTTCATCAAACTGGAACATGACATATTTCATCACAATGCTCCCTGACACCTTTCTTCACAATAATCCATGACCTTGTCATCACAGTGCACCATGCCCTTGTCATCACAATGTGCCATGCCGATTCTTATCACAATAATCCAAGAAACTTGTCAGACCATTGCTCAATGACACTTTTCATCACAATGCTCCATGAACGCTGTCATCAAAATGCACCATGCCCATCATCATAATGCTTCATGCTATTGTCATCACAATGAAATCAAAAAGCTCCATGACATCTGTCACCACAATGCTGCAAACCCTTGTGATCACAATGTCCCATAACACTTGTCATCACAATGCCCCATGAAGCTGGTCACCACAGTTATCCATGGGCTTCTCATCACAATGCACCATGACTTTTGTCAACACAATGTTCAATACCCTTGTCAACACAATGCTCTCTGACTATTGACCTCAGTATGCACCGTGCACTATTTCATGGCAAGGCTCCATGCCTATTTCATCATAATGATCCATGCCCTTTTCATCAAAATGTTCCAAGACACCTGTGATCACAATGCTCCTTGCACTTGTCATCACAAAGCTCCATGACGAATGTCATCAGAATGCTCCATGGCCTTCTCATCATAATGTTCCATGCCCTTGTCATCACAATGCTCTAAGACCCCTGTAATCAAAATGATCCCTGCGCCTTTTCATCAGAATGCTCCATGAGACTTGTCATCACAAGGTTCCATGGTCTTCACATCACAGTGCTCCAAGACCTTGTCATCACAGTGCTCCATTCCCTTGTCATCACAATGCTCCATGACCCCTGTCATCACAATAATCCATGAATATTTTCAGCCCAATGCTCTACGAAATTCTCATCACAATGCTCCATAGCCCATATCACCACAATGCTCCATGACCACTGTCATCAAAACACTCCATGACACCTGACAACACAATGATCCGGGACAATTGTCATCACAATGCTACATTCCCTTGTCATCAAAATGCTCCATGACCCCTGCCATCACAACACTGCATGAACATTTTCAGCCCAGTGCTCCATGACCCTTGTCATCACAATGATCCATGCCCTTTTCATCCCAATGCTCCATGACCCCTGTATTCACAATGCTCTGTAACGCTTGTCATCACAGTGCTCCATGACACCTGTCATCACAATGCTCCATGCCTTTGTCAGCAAAATTCTACATGACCTTGTCATTACAATACTCAATGCACTTGTCATCACAATACTCCATTTCCATTTTCATCACAATCCTCCATGAAACTTGGGATCACATTGCTTCCTGCCATTGTCATCACAATGCTCCATGCTCCTTGAAATCAAAATGATCCATGACCTCTGTCATCACAATGCTCCAAAACCTTGTGATCACAATGTTCCATAACACTTGTCATCCCAACGCTCCATGATGTCTGTCATCACTATAATCCATGCCCTTTTCATCACAATGCTCCATGACCTTTGTCATCACAATTCTCAATACACTTGTCATCAAAATGCTCCCTGACACTTGTCATCAGAATGCTCCTTGAAACCTGTCACGAAAAGGCTCCATGCCGTTTTCATCACAATGCACCATGCCGTTTTCATCACAATGGTCCAGGCCATTTTCATCAAAATCCTCCACAAGCTTGTCATCAGAATGCTCCATGTCCCTTCTCATCACAATTCTCCATGCACTTGTCAGCACAATGCTCCCTGACCCTTGTCATCACAATGCTCCAAGCCATTGTCATCACAATGTTCCATTACATTTGTCATCAGAATTCTCCATGACACTTGGCTTCACAATGCTCCATGCCATTGTCATCACAATGGGCCATTCCAAATATCATTGCAATAATCCATGAAACATATTAGACCAATGTTCCATGCCCTTGTCATCACAATGTTCCATGCCCTTGTTATCACAATGCTCCATGACCCCTGTCATCACAATGCTCTGTGACTCCCGTCATCAAAATGCTTCATGACCTTTGTCATCACAATGGTCCATGCCGTCGTCATCAACAGTCTCTGACCTTTTTAACCAAAATGCTCCATGAACTTTTCATCAGAATGCTCTTTGACCCTTGTCATCACAATGCTCCATGTGCTTGTCAGCACAATGCTCCATGACACATGTCATCACAATGCTCCATGCACTTCTCATCAAAATGCTCTTTCACCACTGATATCACAATGCTACATCACTATTTGTCACAATACTCCGTCACTCCTGTCATCACAATGCTACATGCACTTATCATCACAATGTTCGATGACCCCTGACATCACAATTTTCCATAACACCTGTCATCAAAATGTTCCATGACACTTTTCATCAAATTGCGCCATGACCCTGTTATCACAATGCTCCCTGCCCTTCTCATCACAATGCACAACGCCCTTGCTATCAAAATGCTCCATGACTTTTTTCATCACAAAATCCATGACCCTTGGCATCACAATGCTCCATGTCATTGTCATCACAATGCTCCATGAACGCTCTCATCACATTGCTCCATGCCCTTGTCTTCACAAAGCTCCATGACACATGTGATCAGGAATGCTCCATGGCCTTCTCATCACAATGCTCTACTCCCTTGCCATCAGAATGCTCCATTACATCTGACATAACAATGCTCCATGACCCCTGCCATCACGATGTTCCATGGCTTAGTCATCACAAAGCTCCATGATCTTTCTCATCACAATGCTCCAGGAACCCTGTAATCACAATGCTCTATGCCCCTTTTCATCTCAATGATCCATGAACCCTGTCATCACAATGCACCATGCCCATCATCATAATGCTTCATGCTATTGTCATCACAATGAAATCAAAATGCTCCATGACCTCTGTCATAACAATGCTCCAAACCCTTGTGATCACAATATTACATATCACTTGTCATCACAATGCCCGATGATGCTCGTCATCACAATTATCAATGGTCTTCTCATCACAATGCTCCATGACCTTTGTCCTCACAGTGCTCAATACACTTGTCATTAACATGCTCCCTGACTCTTGTTGTCTGTATGCTCCTTGAATCCTGTCATGACAAGGCTCCATGCCTTTTTCATCACAATAATCCATGTCCTTTTCATCACAATGCTCCAAGACACATGTAATCTCAATGCTCCATGCCCTTGTCATCACAAACCTCAATGTCGCAGGCCATCAGAATGCTCCTTGGTCTTCTGCTCTCATTGTTCCATGCCTTTGTCATCACAATGTTCCAAGAACCCTGTAATCACAATGTTCCATGCCCTTGTCATCAAACAACTCCATGACGCATGTCATCAGAAGGCTCTATGGCCTTCTCATCACAATGCTCCATGCCCTAGTCATCACAATGCTCCAAGACCCCTGTAATCACAATGCTCCATGCCGCTTTTCATCAGAATGCTCCATGAGACCTGTCATCACAAGTCTCCATGGTCTTCTCATCACAATGCTCCAGGACCTTGTCATCACCATGCTCCTTTCCCTTGTCATCAGAATGCTCCATGACCACTGTCATCACAATAATCCATGAATATTTTCAGCCCAATGCTTCACGACCTACTCATCACAATGCTCCATGGCCAATATCATCACAATGTTCCATGACCACAGTCATCACAACACTCCATGACACCTGACAACACAATGATCCGGGACTCTTGTCATCACAATGCTCCATTCCGTAGTCATCACAATGCTGCATGACACCTGTCATCACAACACTCCATGAACATTTTCAGCCCAGTGCTCCATGACCCTTGTCATCACAATGATCCATGCCCTTGTCATCCCAATGCTCCATGACCTCTGTATTCACAATGCTCCGTGACGCTTGTCATCACAGTGCTCCATGACACATGTCATCACAATGATCCATGCTTTGTCAGCAAAATGCTACTTGACCTTGTCATTACAATGCTCTATGCGCTTCTCATCACAATACTCCATTTCCATTGTCATCACAATCATCCATGAACCTTGGGATCACATTGTTTCATGCCCTTGTCATCACAATGCTCCATGCTCCTTGAAATCAAAATGATCCATGACCTCTCTCATCACAATGCTCCAATCCCTTGTGATCACAGTGTTCCATAACACTTGTCATCACAACGTTCCATGATGCCTGTCATCACAATAATCCATGCCCTTATCATCACAATGCTACATGACCTTTGTCATCACAATTCTCAATACACTTGTCCTCACAATGCTCCCTGACACTTTTCATCAGAATGCTCCTTGAACCCTGTCACGAAAAGGCTCCATGCCTTTTTCATTACAATGCCCCATGCCGTTTTCATCAAAATGCTCCATGCCATTGTCATCAAAATACTCCACAAGCTTGTCATCAGAGTGCTTCATGACCATTGTCATCACAATTCTCCATGCACTTTTCAGCACAATGCTCCCTGGCCCTTGTCATCACAATGCTCCAAGCCATTGTCATCACAGTGCACCATTACCTTTGTCTTCAGAATCCTCCATGACACTTGGCATCACAATGCTCCATGCCATTGTCATCAAAATGGTCCATTACTTATGTCATCACAATGCTCACTGACACCTGTCTTCACAATACTGCATGACCTGGTCATCACAATGCTCCATGCCCTTGTCATCACAATGCGCCATTCCAACGGTCATCGCAATAATCCATGAAACTTATTAGACCAATGTTCCATGCCGTTGTCATCACAATGCTCCATGCCCTTTTTATCACAATGCTCCATGACCCCTGTCATCACCATGCTCCGTGACTCCAGTCATCACAATGCTTCATAACGTTTGTCATCACAATGGTCCATGCCCTCGTCATCAACAGTCTCTGTGACCTTTTTAACCACAAAGCTCCATGAACTTATCATCACAATGCTCTTTGACCCTTGTCATCACAGTGCTCCATGTGCTTGTCAGCACAATGCTCCATGACACATGTCATCACAATGCACCAGGCACTTGTCACCACAGTGCTCCACATTCTTGTCATCACATTCTCCTTACAATTTGTCATCACAATGCTCCATGCACTTTTCATCAAAATGCTCTCTCAACACTGATATCACAATGCTACATCACTATTTTTCACAATACTCCCTCACCCTGTCATCACAATGTTCCATGACTCCAGTCATCACAATGCTACATGCACTTATCATCACAATGTTTGATGACCCCTGACATCACAATGTTACATAACACCTGTCATCAAAATGTTCCATGACACTTTTCATCAAATTGCTCCATGACCGTGTCATCACAATGCTCCCTGCCCTTCTCATCACAATGCACAACGCCCTTGTTATCAAAATGCTCCATGACTTTTTTCATCACAAAGATCCGTGACTTTTGACATCACAATGTTCCATGTCATTGTCATCACAATGCTCCAAGACACATGTAATCTCAATGCTCCAAGCCCTTGTCATCACAAAGCTCAATTTCGCAGGCCATCAGAATGCTCCTGGGTCTTCTGCTCCCATTGCTCCATGCACTTGTCATCACAATGTTCCAAGACCCCTGTAATCACAATGCTCCATGCCCTTGTCATCAAAAAACTCCATGACGCATGTCATCAGAATGCTCCATGGCCTTCTCATCACAATGCTCCAAGACCCCTGTATTCACAATGCTCCATGCCCCTTTTCATCAGAATGCTCCATGAGACTTGTCATCACAAGTCTCCATGGTCTTCTCATCACCATGCTCCATTCCCGTGTCATCACAATGCTCCATGACCCCTGTCATCACAATAATCCATGAACATTTTCAGCCCAATGCTTCACGACCTACTCATCCCAATGCTCCATGGCCAATATCACAAAGCTCCATGACCACTCTCATCACAACACTCCATGACTCCTGACAACACAATGACCCGGGACTCTTGTCATCACAATGCTCCATTCCCTAGTTATCACAATGCTCCATGACCCCTGTCATCACAACACTCCATGAACATTTTCAGCCCAGTGCTCCATGACCCTTGTCATCACAATGATCCATGCCTTTGTCATCCCAATGCTCCATGACCCCTGTATTCACAATGCTCCATGACGCTTGTCATCACAGTGCTCCATGACACCTGTCATCACAATGCTCCATGCCTTTGTCAGCAAAATGCTACATGACCTTGTCATTACAATGCTCTATGTGTTTGTCATCGCAATACTCCATATCCATTTTCATCACAATCCTCCATGAAATTTGCGATCACATTGCTTCATGCCCTTGTCATCACAATGCTCCATGCTCCTTGAAATCAAAATGATCCATGACATTTGTCATAACAATGATCCAAACCTTTGTGATCACAATGTTCCATAACACTTGTCATCAAAACGCTCCATGATGCCTGTCATCACAATACTCCATGCCCTTTTCATCACAATGCTCCATGACCTTTGTCATCACAATTCTAAATACACTTGTCATCACAATGCTCCCTGACACTTGTCATCAGAATGCTCCTTGAAACCTGTCACGAAAAGGCTCCATGCCTTTTTCACCACAATGTCCCATGCCGTTTTCATCACAATGCTCCATGCCATTGTCAACAAATACTCCACAAGCTTGTCATCAGAATGCTCCATGACCCTTGTCATCACAATTCTCCATGCACTTGTCAGCACAATGCTCCCTGACACTTGTCATAACAATTTTGCAAGCCATTGTCATCACAATGATCCATGACATTTGGCATCACAATGCTCCATGCCATTGTCATCCCAATGGGCCATTACATATGTCATCCCAATGCTCCCGGACACCTGTCTTCACAATACTGCATGACCTGGTCATCACAATGCTCCATGCCCTTGTCATCACAATGCGCCATTCCAACTGTCATTGTAATAATCCAAGAAACTTATTAGACCAATGTTCCATGCCCCTCTCATCACAATGCTCCATGCCCTTGTTATCACAATGCTCCATGACCCCGGTCATCACCATGCTCCGTGACTCCAGTCATCTCAATGCTTCATAACGTTTGTCATCATAATGGTCCATGCCCGCATCATCACAAGGCTCTCTGATATTTTTAACCACAATGCTCCATGAACTTTTCATCACAATGCTCTTTGACACTTGTCATCACAATGCTCCATGTGCTTGTCATACAGTGCTCCACAATTTTGTCATCACAATGCTCCATAAAATTTGTCATCACAATGCTCCTTGCACATCTCATCAAAATGCTCTCTCACCACTGATATCACAATGCTACATCACTATTTGTCACAATACCCCCTCACCCCTGTCATCACAATGTTTCATGATTCCTCTCATCACAATGCTACATGCACTTATCATCACAGTGTTCGATGACCCCTGACATCACAATGTTCCATAACAACTGTCATCAAAATGTTCCATGACACTTTTCATCAAATTGCTCCATGACCCTGTCATCACAGTGCTCCCTGCCTTTCTCATCACAATGCACAATGCCCTTGCTATCAAAATGCTCCATGACCTTTTTCTACAAAAATATCCATGACACTTGGCATCACAATACCCCATGTCATTGTCATCAAAATTCTCCATGAACGCTCTCATCACATTGCTCCATGCCCTTGTCTTCACAAAGCTCCATGACGCATGTCATCACAATGCTCCATGGCCTTCTCATCACAATGCTCCACGACCTTGCCATCACAATGCTCCATTACCACTTTCATAACAATGCTCCATGACCCCTGCCATCACGATGTTCCATTGCCTTGTCATCACAAAGCTCCATGAACCTTCTCATCACAATGCTCCAAGAACCCTGTAATCACAATGCTCTATGCCCCTTTTCGTCTCAATGATCCATGAACCCTATCATCACAATGCACCATGCCCATCATCATAATGCTTCATGCTATTGTCATCACAATGAAATCAAGATGCTCCATGACCTCTGTCATAACAATGCTCCAAACCCTTGTGATCACAATATTCCATATCACTTGTCATCACAATGCCCCATGACGCTCGTCATCACAATTATCCATGGTCTTCTCATCACAATGCTCCATGACCATTGTCATCACAATGCTCAATACACTTGTCATCAAAATGCTCCCTGACACTTGTTGTCTGTATGCTCCTTGAATCCTGTCATGACAAGGCTCCATGCTTTTTTCATCTCAATGTTCCATGCACTTTTCATCACAATGCTCCAAGACCCATGTAATCACAGTGCTCCATGCCCTTGTCATCACAAAGCACAATGACGCATGCCGTCAGAATGCTCCTTGGTCTTCTCCTCACAATGCTCCATGCCCTTGTCATCACAATGTTCCAAGACCCCTGTAATCACAATGGTCCATGCCCCTTTTCATCAGTATGCCCCAAGAGACTTGTCATCACAAGGCTCCATGGTTTTGTCATCACAATGCTCCAGGAATTATTCATCACAATGCTTCACGACCTTGTCATGAAAATTTTCAATGGCCCTTATCATCATAATGCTCCAAGCCGTAACCATCACAATGCTCCATTATATTTGTCATCACAATCCTCCATTACATTTGACATCACAGTGCTCCATGCCATTGTCATCGCAGTGGACTATGACATATGTCATCACAATGCTCCCTGACACCTGTATTCACAATACTCCATGACCTTCTCATCACAATGCTCCATGCCCCTGTCATCACAATGCACCATGCCCACTGTCATCACAATAATCTATGAAACTTGTCAGACCAATGCTCCATTCCCCTGTCAACACAATGCTCCATGCCCTTGTCATCACATTGTTCAATGACCCCTGTCATCACAATGCTCCTTGACTCCAGTCATCTCAATCCTTCATAACGTTTCTCATCAAAATGGTCCATGCCCACGTCATCACAAGGCTCTGTGACCTTTGTAACCACAATGCTCCATGAACTTTTCATCACAATTCTCCGTGACCCTTGTCATGACAATGCTCCATGCGTTTTTCAGAACAATGCTCCATGACCCTTGTCATCACAATGTGCCATGTGCTTTTCATCATAATGATCCACAACTTTGTCTTCGCTATGCTCCATAAACCTTGTAATCACAATGCTCCATGCACTTCTCATCCAAATGCTCTCTCACATGAGATATCACAATGTTCCATCACTAGTCATCACAATCCACCCTCACCCATGTTATCACAATATTCCATGACCCCTGTCATCACAATGCTACATCCCATTATCAGCACAATGTTCCATGACCCCTGACATCACAATGATCCATAACCCCTGTCATCAAAATGCTCCATGACCCTTTTCATTCCAAAGCTCCAAGACCCCTGGCATCACAATGTTCTATAACCCCTGCCATCAAAATGTTCCATTACACTTTTCTTCAAATTGCTGCATGACCCGGTCATCAAAATGCTCCCTGACCTTCTCATCACAATGCACCACACCCTTGTCATCAAAATGCTCCATGACATTTGTCATCACAAAGCTCCATGACCCTTGGCATCACAATGCTCCATGTCATTGGCATAACAATGCTCCATGAACCCTCTCATCACATGTCTCCATGCCATTTCATCACAAAGCTCCATGACACTTGTCATCACAATGCTCGATGCCCGTCTCATCACAATGCTCCATGCCCTTGTCATTACAATCCTCCATGACCCATGTATAACAGTGTTCCGTGCCCTTCTCATCACAATGCTCCATGCCCACTCTCATCACAATAATCCATGAAACTTTTCAGACCAATGCTCAATGCCCTTCTCATCACAATGCTCCATTACCTCTGTCATAACAATGCTCCATGACCCGTGCCATCACAATGTTCCATGGCCTTGTCATAACAAGGCTCCATGACCCTTGTCATCACAATGCTCCAAGACCCCTGTAATCACAATTCTCCATGCCCTTGTCTTCACAAAGCTCCATGACACATGCCATCAGAATATTCCATGGCCTTCTCTCACAATGCTCCATGCCCTTGTCATGACGATGCTGCAAGACCCCTGTAACCACAATGCTCCATGCCCCTTTTCATCTCAATGCTCCATGAACCCTGTAATCAAAATGCACCATGCCCATCATCATAATGCTTCAGGCTCTTGTCATCACAATGAAATCAAATTTCTCCATGACCACTCTCATCATAATGCTCCAAAACCTTGTGATCACAATGTTCCTTAACACTTATCATCACAACACCCTATGACGCTCATCATCACAATTATCCATCGTCCTCTCATCACAATGCTCCATGATCTTTGTCATCACAATTCTCAATACACTTGTCATCACAATGCTCCCTGACACTTGTCGTCAGTATGCTACTTGAACCCTGTAATGACATGGCTCCATGCCTTTTCATCACAATGAACCATGCCCTTTTCATCACAATGCTCCAAGACCCCTGTAATCACAATGCTCCATGCCCTTGTCATCACAAAGCTCCATGACGCATGTCATCGGAAAGCTCCATGGCCTCCTCCTCACAATTCTCCATGCACTTGTTATCACAATGCTCCATGTCCCGTGTAATCACAATGCTCCATGCCCCTTTTCATCACAATGCTCCATGAGATTTGTCATCACAAGTCTCCATGGTCTTCCCATCACAATGCTCCAGGACCTTGTCATCACCATGCTCCATTCCCTTGTCATCACAATGCTCCATGACCCATCTCATCACAATACTCCATGAACATTTTCAGCCCAGTGCTCCATGAACTTCTCATCACAGTGCTCAATGACAAATATCATCAAAATACTCCATGACCACTGTCATCACAACACTCCATGACACATGACAACACAATGACCCGGGACTCTTGTCATCACAATGCTCCATTCCCTAATTATCAAAATGCTCCATGACCCCTGTCATCACAGTACTCCATGAACATTTTCAGCCCAATGATCCATGACCCTTGTCATCAAAATCATCCATGCCCTTGTCATCCCAATTCTCCTTGACTCTTTTAATCACAATGCTCCAAGAACCCTTAATCAAAATGCTCCGTGCCCCTGTCATCACAAAGCTCCATGACGCATGTCATCAGAATGTTCCATGGCCTTCTCATCAATATGTTCCATGCCCTTGTCATCACAATGCTCCCATACCCCTGTAATCACAATGCTCCATGCCTCTTTTCATCTCAATGCTCCATGAACCCTGTCATCACAATGCATCATGCCCATCATCATAATGCTTCCGGCTATTGTCAGCAAAATAAAATCAAAATTCTCCATGACCTCTGTCATCACAATGCTCCATGACCCCTGTCATCACAATACTCCATGAACATTTTCAGCCCAATGCTCCATGACTCTTGTCTGCACAATGATCCATGCCCTTGTCATCCCAATTCCCCATGACACATGTATTCACAATGCTCCGTGACGCTTCTCATCACAGTGCTCCATGACACCTGTCATCACAATGCTCCAGGCCTTTGTCAGCAAAATGCTACGTGACATTTTCATTACAATGCTCTATGCGCTTATCATCACAATACTCCATTACCTTTGTCATCACAATCCTCCATGAACTTAGGATCACATTGCTTCATGCCCTTGTCATCACAATGCTCCATGGTCCTTGAAATCAAAATGATCCATGGCCTCTGTCATTGCAATGCTCCAAAACCTTTTGATCACAATGTTCCAAAACACTTGTCATCACAACGCTCCATGATGCCTGTCATCACAATACTCCATGCCCTTTTCATCACAATGTTCCATGAATATTGTCATCACAATTCTCAATAAACTTGTCATCACAATGCTCCCTGACACTTGCCGTCAGAATGCTCCTTGAAACCTGTCACGAAAAGGCTCCATGCCTTTTGAATCAAAAAGCCCCATTCCATTTCCTTCAAAATGTTCCATGCCATTGTCTTCAAAACACTCCTCAAGCTTGTCATCCGAATGCTCACTGACCCTTGTCATCACAATGCTCCAAGCCATTGTCATCACAATGCTCCATTACCTTTGTCATCAGAATCCTCCATGACACTTGGCATCACAATGCTCCATGCCATTGTCATTACAATGGGCCATTACATATGTCATCACAATGCTCCCTGATAACTCTCTTCACAATACTGCATGACCTGGTCATCAAAATGCTCCAAGCCATTGTCATCACAATGCTCCATTACCTTTGTGATCAGAATCCTCCATGACAATTGGCATCAAAATGCTCCATGCCATTGTCATCACAATGGGCCCTTACAAATGTCATCACATTGCTCCCTGATACCTCTCTTCACAATACTGAATGACCTGGTCATCACAATGCTCCATGCCCTTGTCATCACAATGCGCCATTCCTACTGTCATCACAATAATCCATGAAACATATTAGACCAATGTTCCATGTCCTTGTCATCACAATGCTCCATGCCCTTGTTATCACAAAGTTCCAACACCCCTGTAATCAGAATGCTCCATGCCCCTTTTAATCAGTATGCTCCATGAGACTTGTCATCACAAGGCTCCATGGTTTTCTCATCACAATGCTCAAGGACCTTGTCATCACAATGCTTCATGGCATTGTCATGAAAATTCTCAAAGGCCCTTGTCATCATAATGCTCCAAGCCCTAGTCATTACAATGCTCCAGTATATTTGTCATCACATCCTCCATTACATTTGGCATCACAATGCTCCATGCCATTGTCATCGCAATGGACCATGGCATATTTCATCACAATGCTCCCTGACACCTATCTTCACAATACTCCATTCCCTTGTCTTCACAATGCTCCATGCCCTTGACATCACAATGCACGATGTCCACTGTCATCACAATAATCTATGAAACTTGTCAGACCAATGCTCCATGCCCCTGTCATCACAATGCTCCATGCCCTTGTCATCACAATGCTCCATGACCCCTTTCATCAGAATGTTCCGTGACTCCAGTCATCACAATGCTTCATAACGTTTGCCATCACAACGGTCCATGCCCGTATCATCACAAGGCTCTGTGACTTTTGTAACCACAGTGCTCCATGAACTTTTCATCACAATGCTCCGTGACCCTTGTCATCACAATGCTCCATGCCTGTGTCAGTACAATGCTCCAGGACCCTTGTCATCACAATGTGCCATGCGCTTTTCATCACAATGTTCCACAACCTTGTCATCGCTATGCTCCATGAACCTTGTAATCACAATGCTCCATGCACTTCTCATCCATATGCTCTCTCTCATGAGATATCTCAATGTTCCATCACTAGTCATCACAATCCTCCCTCACCCCTGTTATCACAATATTCCATGACCCCTATCATCACAATGCTATATCCCATTATCAGCACAATGTTCCATGACCCCTGACATCACAATGTTCCATAACCCCTGTCATCAAAGTGCTCCATGACACTTTTCATCACAAAGCTCCATGAACCATGGCATCACAATGTTCTATAACCCCTGTCATCAAAATATTCTCTTACACATTTCATCAAATTGCTGCATGACCCTGTCATCACAATGCTCCTTGCAATTCTCATCACAATGCACCACACACTTTTCATCAAAATGCTCCATGAACTATGTCATCACAAACTCCATGACCGTTGGCATCACAATGCTCCATGTCATTGTCATCACGATGCTCCATGAACCCTCTCATCATATTGCTCCATGCCCTTGTCATCACAAAGCTCTATGACACTTGTCATCACAATGCTCGATGCCCGTCTCATCACAATGCTCCATGCCCTTGACATTACAATCGTCCATGACCCAAGTATCACAGTGTTCCGTGCCCTTCTCATCACAGTGCTCCATATCCAATCTCATCACAATAATTATTGAAATATTTCAGACCAATGCTCAATGCCCTTCTCATCACAATGCTCCATTACCTCTGTCATAACAATGCTCCATGACCCATGCCATCACAAGGTTCCACGGCCTTGTCATCACAAGGCTCCATGACCCTTGTCATCACAATGCTCCAAGACCCCTGTAATCACAAAGCTCCAAGCCCTTGTCATCACAAAGCTCCATGACACATGTCATCAGAATGTTCCATGGCCTTCTCCTCACAATGCTCCATGCACTTGTAATCACAATGCTCCAAGTCCCCTGTAGTCACAGTGATCCATGCACCTTTTCATCAGAATGCTCCATGAGACTTGTCATCACAATTCTCTATGGTCATCTCATCACAATGCCCCAGGCCATTGTCATCACCATGCTCCATGCACTTGTCATCACAATGCTCCAAGACCCCTGTAATCACAATGCTCCAAGTCCCCTGTAGTCACAGTGATCCATGCACCTTTTCATCAGAATGCTCCATGAGACTTGTCATCACAATTCTCTATGGTCATCTCATCACAATGCCCCAGGCCATTGTCATCACCATGCTCCATGCACTTGTCATCACAATGCTCCAAGACCCCTGTAATCACAATGCTCCATGCCCCTTTTCATCAGAATGCTCCATGAGACTTGTCATCACAAGTCTCCATGGTCTTCTCATCACAACGCTCCAGGACCTTTTTATCACCATGCTCCATTCCCTTGTCATCACAATGCTCCATGACCCCTGTCATCACAATACTCTATGAATATATTCAGCCAAATGCTCCATGACTTTCTCATCACAATGCTCCATGACCAATATCATCACAATGCTCCATGAACACTGTCATCACAACACTCCATGACACCTGACAACACAGTGATCCGGGACTCTTGTAATCACAATGCTCCAAGTCCCCTGTAATCAGAGTGATCCATGACCTCTGTCATCACAATAATCCATGAACATTTTCAGCCCAATGCTCCATGACCCTTGTCATCACAATGATCCATGCCCTTGTCATCCCAATGCTCCATGACCCCTGTATTCACAATGCTCCGTGATGCTTTTCTTCACAGTGCTCCATGACACATGACATCACAATGCTCCATGCCTTTGTCAGCAAAATGATACATGACCTTGTCATCACAATGCTTCACGACACTCTCATGAAAATTTTCAATGGTCCTTGTCATCATAATGCTCCAAGCCCTAGGCATCACAATGCTCCATTATATTTGTCATCACAATCCTCCATTACATTTGGCATCACAATGCTCCATGCCATTGTCATCGCAATGGACCATGACATATGTCATCACAATGCTCCCTGACAACTGTCTTCACAATACTCCATGACCTTCTCTTCACAATGATCCATGCCCTTGTCATCACAATGCACCATGCCCACTGTCATTACAATAATCTATGAAACTTGTCAGACCAAGGCTCCATGCCCCTGTCGTCACAATGCTCCATCCCCTTGTCCTCACAATGCTCCATGAACGCTTTCATCACAATGCTCAATGAACCCAGTCATCACAATGCTTCATAACGTTTGTCATCACAATGGTCCCTGCCCGCGTCATCACAAGGCTCTGTGAGCTTTGTAACCACAATGCTCCATGAACTTTTCATCACAATTCTCTGTGACCCTTGTCATCACAATGCTCCATGTCTTTGTCAGAACAATGCTCCATGACCATTGTCATCACGATGTGCCCCGGGCAATTCATCACAACGGTCCACAGCCTTGTCATTGCAATGCTCCATAAAAATTGTAATCACAATGCTCCATGCACT